>NC_081186.1:10787711-10865778 GCF_029867415.1 Vicia villosa
AGCCTTATTACTCACGACTATGGATGGAGAAGAATTCACCCGTCCTGTGAACGTCGACGCAGTCAAGAAATACTTCGCCTAAATAATTAAAAGAACAGCTCGCTAAGTTGAAAACTCGCAAAGAGCGGCTTAGGCAAAAAAGAGCGTCTCGGTGAATCGAAAACCCGAAAGGGCGATTCAGGCAAAAGTTAGAGACATAAAAAATAAATAATCAATCTCGGTAGACTTAAAACCCGAAAGGGGTAGTTTACGCAAAAGTTAGGGATATATGGCAAGTAACTGTGTTCAGGACACACTTGATCATTCAAAATCCATAGCGGAGTATTCATCAGCAGTAGGTCATCTTCTACGAAGCACGAATACAGCGCAACTCGGAGTGGAAGGGAGAGATAACGGTCGTCACGTTTCATCGTAGCCCTTTTCCCGAAAATTACCAATTTCCAACTTTGTAAATACTCCATGGAATCAAGCATTTGGCTGATTACCATTCCATATATAATAATTTGAGCCTTGTGCTTTTCCTTTGTAATCTAGTCTTATTCAGTTTCTTGAAATGCATTTTAAGTTTAAACAGTCATTTTCTTGAAACAAATGTTTTCATAAAATAAAAATGAATTTACTTGCAAAAATAAAGGTGAAATTTCTTTCTAAGGTTTACAAACAATAGGAAGAATGCAAATAGTTGCTCCGAGAACGGTTGAGACTCCGGGAACCAAGATTTCCCCATGAGGTCGCTTTGCGAACATCTCCCGATGACGGATCTTTACTTCAATTCATATTACTCATTTCGGACAACGGACAACTGATAACCAGGTATTCCCAAGAGAGTTCGAACTACAAGAAGAGGACATCTTCTGATCAACAAGAATTCAATTCGTATCATAGGATTTTACATCTGCGACAATTCTATTCACATTCACTTTACATTCTATCATTGTCATAATATTCATGCATACATTACATCATAATTGCATAGTCGCATCAGGCTTTGATCCTATGAAAGCCTAAGTCATTGAGGCATGAACTCAAGTTTCCCCTGCAAGTTCCGGAGAAGCTTTTTCCTTCGAGACAACAGTTCATACACAAGGATCTCACCAAGCAAGTCAACAGATGGTAGTCTCCCTCAAAGAGATAGTTTGTTCACTTTTGGAATTCCTCAGTCGAGAATCTCCTGCAGAGCGACATTCGACAGTCTTCTTCAGATAAGATAGTCTGCTTCACATTTTGGAATTCCCTACAGGTTTGGTATTTCCCCAGCAGGGTCAAGAGATGCTAATTTTTCGTCAAAGAAAATAATTCAGGATCTCCCAGCAGATTGACAAATGATTCCCCGGCGGAATCAGTGAATGGTAGTCTTCATCCAGAAGATAGTTCATGATCCCCAGCGGAGTCAACAAATGGTAGTCTTTCCCCAAGGAAAGACAGTTTGTCTGTTAAATACTCAAGAAATCGACAAATGGCAGTTTCTTCAAACAGTTTGTCTGTTTCAGGTATGTTAAGTTCCCCACAGAGTCGATAAATGGTAGTTTTCCCCTTAGGAAAACAGTTTGTTGATTCCCCAGGCACCAGTCGACGAATGGCAGTTTCCACCCCGAAAACAATTCGTCCGCCTTCAAACAAAGTCATTAGCCCCTCAAAAGAGCGCGGGCCCATATGACAATCTTTCAAAGATGCCAAGTCAAAAGGGAAGATGGTGAAGTTTCTTTATTACCATCAAATGGTATCTCATCTCCAAGTGCTGATGAGAAGTTTGATGAGGAAACAACCTTTGAAGTTTCTTTATTAACATCAAATGGTATCTCATCTCCAGGTGCTGGTAAGAAGTTTGATGAGGAAACAAACCCTTGAAGTTTCTTTATTACCGTCAAATGGTATCTCATCTCCAAGTGTTGATGAGAAGTTTGATGAGGAAACAACCATTTGAAGTTTCTTTATTTACCGTCAAATGGTATCTTACCTCCAAGTGCTGGTAAGAAGTTTGATGAGGAAACAACCCTTTGAAGTTTCTTTATTACCGTCAAATGGTATCTCATCTCCAAGTGCTGATGAGAAGTTTGATGAGGAAACAAACCTTGAAGTTTCTTTATTACCGTCAAATGGTATCTCATCTCCAAGTGCTGATGAGAAGTTTGATGAGGAAACAACCCTTTGAAGTTTCTTTATTACCGTCAAATGGTATCTTACCTCCAAGTGCTGGTAAGAAGTTTGATGAGGAAACAAACCGTTGGAAATTTTCTCTTTATCTGAGATATTGTCCAAACGCAACTAAGACCAGTTTCGAGATATGGACATCCGAAACCAGGGGAGGTTGTTTACCTTTTTCTAAGTGTTAACACTTAGTTAAAAAAGATGGATTGCGCATCCTACATTGCCATCCATTCACCAGAATCCACATCAAGTATTTCTGCAGGAGTTTGTCTCCTCATCCCCCGCCAAGTGCGACAACGGGATCAAATCATGCAAAGATTTTATCATCTCAGGAGCGCCCAAAATTCGGGCATTCTTTGATATTTAAGTCTCTTTTACGCAGGAGAAATCGAGATCTCAATCGCTCTCCCTCCAGATAAAAGAAACTTAAATAAGGGCATCTGTCATACCCTAATTTTTGACCCCCCTGAGATGACATATCTTCAGGATTTTCATCAAGTCAAAGTAAGTACCCAGGGCAGTCTGGCATTTAATTGAGGGTGTTCAAAGACAAGAAAACTCAGGCAAAGGATCAATCCATAGAGGGATTAGTCTCAAATACAATCATAAGACTCAAAAGCCTCATTATTACACCTATGATTGATTAAGACACCCAGTCATCTAAGTACAGGATTACTCAGATCAACAGACTAGGGTTTGGAGCCTATCAAGGACTAAAATCAGGGATCACCTTTGGGAAACCCTAAAAAGCCCCAAGAGACCATTCAAAGACATTAATCATCTTCAAATAACTCTTATGACAAGATCCACTGGACATTACACCTCAATTCAAAGTCTACACTCATCATTGTCCTCTGGTCGACAATTAGGGTTTTTGACCTAATTCACCAAGATAGTTGACTTTTAATCAGGGCATGGATCCAAAACTCAAGACATGATTCAAGAATCTCTACTACCTCAATATAATCCATTTACATCATTCATTTGAGGAGAAGATCTTGTTTCTACACAAAAAGCCCAAAAAATTCACTTTGACAGGAAAAGTCAACTGTGTGGGATCATCATTGACTTTTAAGGTTTTTGGTCAAAAAATGGCTTTCAAAGATCAATATCATCAATATATGAATGTCCAAGTCATTTGACCAAAGAAATTCAAAGAAATTCATCAAGGAGCAAAAAGTCGGGAATTAGGGTTTTTGAGGGCATAGTGAGAACTCAAAATTTCACCTACACAACTCAAAAAACTTCCAACATGAAAGTTGTAGATCTTGCAAAATAAAACAACATCTCACATAAGAACTTTTTTCAAAAGATCAACCATTTAAGGGTTTTGAAAATTTTGAAGTTTTAGGTCATAAACACTTAGAAAATTTTCTAAGTGTTTTAACCTAGTTTTCATCCAACTTTGGGCTCATTTTTCACAAATTTCCCAAATGATTCTGAAGAAGACATAAACTAATGATTTGAAGTAGATGTTTAGGGCTTTCCAAATTGTGTTCAACCTTCTCCAAATTCAATTTGAGCTAAGAGTTATGCTTGTTCAAAGTTGGCCTCATGAAGTAAAATTATAGGTCATGCATCATTTTTGAACTTTGAAATTTTGTGCACATGACCTCAATTATGGATGCTACACGACCCATAACATATCTGAAACAATGCCATGCATTCATTTTCACCATGCCATAAGGATTGAAGAAGATTCTAAAAACAAGAACATGTGATTATGTAATGATTACATTTGTGAATTTATGGCAAATTGATGAATCACCCAAGGAATCTTCTCACCAACCAATTAGAGCTCATTTCTGGCTCAGAATTGTCCCCTAAGATCAAGCAAAATCGAGGGCTAAGGGATTGATCAAATGGAATCAAAATTCTCATCATTGCATAAGAGATATTTGCAAACTTCCTTCATGCTTAAGAAACCAAACTTCTTTCATTAAGCAAGCTCACTCTTCTGCAACTATACTGAACCAATTGCCTATAAATAGAGGCCTCATTCTCATTCAAAAAACACACCAAAGCAACAGAATTCTTGCTTTCTCTTTTCTTTCTTCATACTTAGTTTTTTCAAAGGTCCTTTGGCAAGAAGACTCGGATTCTTCAAACCAAAGCTCTCTCTTTGAAAATAAGTATTCAAACACATTGAGGGAGGCATTTGGAGGTGATCCAAACCTCTGGAACACTGCTGGGCATGGAGAATCATCATCTCCACCTCTCATTTGGAGCACTTGCAGTTGGAGGGCCACAAAACAATTCAGGAGGTTTCAAGCCAAGCCAATCATCCAGGCACACTCCTCAGGTCATAGTGAAGCTAACCAGATGGCTGCAGCTCATCTGTAACTCCAAATTCAACAACCTCCATGTTCACTTGAAGCTGAAATCGAGGGAGGTCCATAGAGCAATTCAGGAGGATTCAAGCTCCAATAAGCATTCAGTTAGCATCATTGAGTCTCAGGGAAGCTATTGAGATCATTCATTCAAGCCCAGGTGCTCTCTATCATCCTCACGACCTCCATTTTCAGAGGTAAGTTTCTGAACCTCACCTCTTTAATTTAAGCACTCTTTGTGATAAAGCTCGATTCTATCTTGTTCAGCATCATCAGAGGATTAAAAACCCTCTATCATCATTCATTTATCTTTCAGTATAGTCATTTAATTTGATTTTTAAAATTTAGGGTTCTTCACGATTTCTGGTAAATTAGTTAGATGTAGTTAATATAAATAGATATTAGTTACATATTTAGATTCGTGAGGAAATTTGGAGTGAAATTCATCTTTACATCATCACGTTTGGTTGAGAAACGAGTAAGTTCAGAAGTTCAAATTTGAAGAGCTTGAGGTTGAAGATGAAGATGGTGGGTGGCGCCATTTTTGGATTCTCAGGGGAGGGTTTAAAATATATTTAACTGAAAGCGTGTTTTAAACGAATACATCGTTTGCCCTAGTGGCCTCACATGCACTCTTAGTCTCCTCATGCCTCAAGTCTGGGGTTCGAATCCCCCTCGCCCCAGACTTTTTATTCCTTTTATTTTTTTCATGGTTTACACGTTTATCTGAAAATATAATGTGTTGGATGTGTATCACTATCACCATGCGCGCGCTGGCCCAGTGGTTTGGTTTTGGGTATGTGACCTAAAGGGCGTGAGTTCAAGCCTTGGTGGAGACATTCCTAATTTTTTATCACTTGTCACACCTATTTTCTTCACAACTTCACACAATTAATTCACCTATCAAATTAAATCATTTTCACTTCATTTTTCATACACCTATTATTTAATATATCTATTTTTGTGAATAGTCAAAAAATCATAAAAATATTATTTATTTCATGTATTTTAATTAGGTTTAAAATAGTATGTTTTTAAGTGTTTTCTTAAATACTTTAAATATATATTGTCACTTTATTTTAACCTAATCATTTTGTAAATAATTTTATGATAAAACCCTAATTGTTTAGGTCTTAATTAGGTAAAAAATCTTTATTTTTACCTTAATTAAGTTGACTTTTGTCAATTTTCAAAACTATTTTCAATCTCCGAATAAATCAAATGATTAGGGTTTTCAAACAACAAAACCTTGCACCATTCCAAATCATTTTTCAAATTGCTTTTACACCAGTACTGTAAAGTACTGGGCCTCTAATAGAGTGTAAGTCCCAAAAACCTTCTCTTCTTAGCTTGTTTTCAAAACTGTATTTTCAAAATCTTCTTTCTGTTTTCAAAACATTCTTCTGGTATTTGAAGGGCATTATTCCCGGTGAAACTCTTCAGATACCTATGTGACCTTTGTCCATCTTCACTTCTTCTGTTTTCAAAAACCATTAACTGTTTATAATATATATTCAACTGTTATCAACAAAACAACAAAAAATTACTGTTGAGGCTCTGTACATACTTCTTCAATGGCCTCCACTCCATCCAGGTTAGGCTTTACAAGCTTTCAATTTACAGTCTTTATTTAAATTACTGTCAAATATAAACTGTGCATATATTAGTTTAGAACTACGTTTGAGTATAAACCTTAGGACAGTTAAACTATATATATATTATAGGAATATGGCCTAGGATTGAAAATGTCTTCCCGGTGAAGGTGTCATACCCCAATTTTTGACCTAAGATACCACCTCATATCATTTGCATATGCATCATTTGCATCTCTAACAAATTGCATAGTTTGTGTTTGCTACTTGTGCTCAGCAGGATTTAATCAGGAAATCACTCATCAGTGCAAATAACAATCAATTAGGGTTTTGTTCTCCCTCCATCTCAAAAGAACTATCTTCATCAACAATCAATATTTGGTCCTCAGAGGTTCATTTCAACAAGCTCGAAGGCTCTGAATCGACTGAATTAGGGTTTTGACTGAAGACAACATACTCTTGACTTTTACTCAGGATTTGACCTAATGACTTGGGACATGACCTCAAGACTCCCAGTGCATCATTTTGACCTAATCCATTGGCTCATAATATCTCCTACACAAAGATTGATCAGACAAATCCTCAGATCAGGGTTTTGAACTATCAGGGACTGAAATCAGGGATCACATTTGGGAAACCCTAAAAATCCCCAGGAAGTCAATCAAAGGTTTCAATCATCTTCAAATAATCCCTATGACAACATCCAATGGAAATTACATCTCAATTCAAGATCCACAGTCATCAATTTTATCAGGTCGACAATTAGGGTTTTTGACCTAATTCACTGAACAACTGCCTTTTTTAATCAGAACATGGTGACACAACTTAAACCATGGCTCAATATCCTCTAATGCTTCAATGTGATCCATTCATACCATTCATTTGATGAGGATAGCCGGCTTCATTTGAAATCTCCAGAAACGCGATTCGTCTGAAAAAGTCAGCTGTACAAGATCACCATTGACTTTTGGGGAATTTTGGTCAACCATGACTTTTGAAGTTTTGGATCATCAATATATGATATATGAAGTCATTTGATCAAGAAAAATCAAGAAAATCAATCAAGAATCAAAAAGTCAAAGTTTGACTTTCATACTTAGAAAATTTTTCTAAGTGTTTTTCATGGTTTTTTCCAAACTTTGGGAGGGAATTTCTCAAAATTTCACCTACAAACTGAAAAAAACTTCCAACATGAAAGTTGTAGATTTTGATCCAATAAACAACTTTGACACATATAAATTTTTTCCATAAGATCAACCATTTAAGAGAAATGGAGCTTCAAAGTTGGTACTTTTTGAAAACTTCACTTAAAAACTCATTTTCTTCAAAGTTCATGGATCTTTTTCACCCACTTCCTTAAAGATCTTGAAGAAACTTTCAACTAGGGTTTTGAAGTATGTAATATGAGCTTTCCAAAATGTCCAAGAGCATGAAAAAATATGGAGTGTAGCTATGGTTTTGAATTTTGACATTAGTGACCATTTTCACTTGAAATTTCAAGCCATTTTTGCAAAGTTATGAACCAATTTGCCAAATAATGCAAGTAATGACACACCAAAGCAATGATTGAATGATATTTTCTGGTTTAAGATCAGATAGGAAAGAGATAAGAAGCTTGGCCAAAATAACCATGGTTTAGTTACTTTTAACCATTGCATTAAATGTGAAAGATTCCTTTCTATCCCTTAAGCCAAATCATCAAACTTTGAAGCAAGTTGCAAAGCTCTGAGTGCAGACTCTTTGGCCTATAAATAGAGGTCCAAACTCCATTCAAAATCACACCAAAGTCACACAAATTATAGGCTTTCTCTTTCTTTCTTAGAATGCAAGTTTCTTAAGTTTCAAAGAGGTAAAATGCTCAACCTCTAAACCTTTGAATTTCTGACCAAAGTGATGCTTCCCACAAACCACAAACATCATATGGGATGTGTTTGATCCACTCACACACTCTAAAAACATCTCAAACTCAAATCACTACCTCACTTCTCAAATATGCATAATCTAAGCCTTATCATGCCAAAATCCATTCAAGATCATTTCTGTCCAAAATAACACTTCTAACACCTCACATATATCACATATGAACTATCCAAACACTCACATATGATCTGTAACCTCATAATCTTCAGATTCGATTCACACTCCAAGGTTATGCAGTTCGGGTACCACAGCTTAGCACAGATGAATTCATATGGTTCCAAGCATCCAGACACCTTCCATAATCATCATTGAAGCTATCCAGATCGATACAAAGCATCTGTAACACCTATATTGAAGAATCAAATCTCCAGTTTTGTCGTTTTTGAGGTAAGAACACTTGAACTTCAAACTCTATGAATCATGCATCATAAATGAAATATTGCTTTGCCATCTTGTTTCTGCACTATCACTGATCATTAGCCCTCAATCAATTTCATAATTCATCAATCATACACGATTTCATGTTCAAATTCAGAATTAGGGTTCTTCAGGTTCATCCCAAAATTGATCACCTTAGAGTAAAAATAAATGAATTGTGAGGGTACCATCATGTTCCTCGTGAAAAACCGAGTGAATGGTTGGTGAGAGAGAGGGCGTGAGTTCAAACCCTGGCAGGACCAAACCATATTTTTGAACACTATTTTTCTTCATTTTTTTTACAAACTTCACTCAATTATTTAACCAATCAAATTAACTCATTTTTTATTCATTTTTTACACACTTCTTATTTTATATATGTATTTTATGAATACCAAAAAAAATCATCAAAAAATATTTATTTGATACATTTTTAAATGTGTTTAAAATGATACATTTTTAAGTATTTTTTAATACTTTAAATATTGTTTTTATCTAATTTTCAAACTTAATCACTTGTAAATATTTTTTATGATTAAACCCTAATCACTTAGGTCTTAATTAAGTATTAAAACTTGTTTTAACTTAATTAAGTTGACTTTTGTCAAAATCAAATCATTTTAAGACGAGCGATCGCAATTCTCTTTCAAAACGATGAACCATTTCTTTTTGATTTTCAAAAGAAACCATTGATTAAATCTTTTTGATTGATCAATTAATTTTCCAAACATGTGGGGCCTCTCGAATATTAGAGAGTATAAGTCCCTTTCGTCTTTCTTTGTACAGAAAACTTTTTTCCAAAACTTCAAAACAGTTTTTTTTAAACAACAAATCACACATCTTTTTCAAACCATCCACCCTGTTTTATGAAAATAAAACAGGGGCCTCTCGAATATTAGAGAGTATAAGACCCACTCCTTTTTCCTTTTTTATACAAGTTTTTCTTTGTACAGAAAACTCTTTCAAAATAAAAACTTTCAAACAGTTTTTCAAACAACGCGTCTGTAAATAAAATGATCAACCATGTTTTATAAAATAAACCACGGGCCTCCACGTAGGTATAAGTCCCAAGCCCTTTTGTACATACCCACTCCAGTACATGAAATTAGGTATTTCATTGTACGCCTTTTGTACATATCTTAATGTGTTTTTTAAACTTTGAATAACAAACCGAAAATGAAGGTTTCTTTAAATCTTCCCAAAAATACCATGGGCCTCCATGTAGGTATAAGTCCCAAGCCCTTTTGTAAATACCTGTTTACATAGCTTTGAATAAACTCAAGTGGACCTCTCCCCGAGTGTGAGTCCCGAGCCCTGTGTATACAAATGGATCATGCTTACAGGTATATTTCCTTCATAAACTCCATTATATACACACACTTTGTCGTATATAACTGTTCATATAACTGTTCATATTTGTTCATGTACTTGTTCATGTTTGTTCGTACTTGTTCATATTTGTGATTGTGTTATATGCTTGTTCAACTTAGTACAACACTAGGTTCCCCATAGCCTCCTATTGGGCTTCGTGCAAAGAATCTCCACTAGTTTAGGTTAGGACATAGAGTATGGTTTCCCGGTGAAATCGCTCTAAGAGCTCAAACCAACTATACCATGCCTCCCCTTGGGCTTTGTACAAACGAGTGTCCCTCCCATAGCCTCCTCTTGGGCTTACAATGCAAGGACCCTGGATTGTCCCTCCCATAGCCTCCTCTTGGGCTTACAATGCAAGGACCCTCGGATAGCCTCCTCTTGGGCTTCGTACAAGGACCCACAGGCTTCTTATAAGCATCCCAATATCCAAATCAAATACCCTAGGAGATTAGACATTTTTTATCTCTATGCTAGGAGTATCTCTTATATATCATCACAAACAATCAATCAATCAAACTTTTTTGCCACAAGGCTGGCTAAATCAATCAAACTTTTTTGCCACAAGGCTGGCTAATCAATCAAACTGTTTTACCACCGTACTGGATGATTAATCAAAGTTTTTGTCACAAGGCTGACTTCATTGAAACTTTTGCCACGAGGCTGGCTGATTAATCAAAACTTTTTGTCACAAGGCTGACTTCATTGAAAGTTTTTGCCACAAGGCTGGTTAAACAAACAAAAATCAAACAGATGTATGTGATGATATAGATTAGATACATCTAGCATTTAGACGACATATGTCTATTTTCCTTTGCTTCCACTAGCATAAGTGGGAACTACGATTGCTCTGACTTTCTCAACATCCCTTTGAGAATACGTAGGCACAAGGTCGATCCTTGGCGAGCAAAACAAAACAAAAAAAACCACTCAAACCTTAGCACCCGTAGACCCCGAGCTACAGATGCTCTGATTCCCTCTAAGGGATATGTATGCAGAGGATCGCGATGATCTTTGCGAGCATAATCAAACAAACACCTTAGGTCCCACCTATTTCAACAAAAACCTCTCAACAACATGGAATGAAAAACAAAGCAAAGAAACCTATAGAGTACTATAGATACGTTGGGTGCTAATACCTTCCCTTCGTATAACCAACCCTCTTACTCAAGATCTCTCCCCCCACTTTTAGGTTATTGCAGCTTTTTTCCTTTTCCTCCTTTGGAAATAATAAAAAGTTTGGTCGGTACAAAAGAAAAATCATTTTTATGAGCACTCGAGCCCAAAGAAGGCATCAGGTGTCTCATCCACAAAAAAGAGGAACAAAACGATTTTTCGCCCGCGACAGAAGGCTCTTTCCTAATTAGAGATCTGTAGTTCAAACCCCCAAGATGAATTATTCCCGGTGAAACATCTTGGTAAAAACCTTAGAATCCAAATAATAGGACACATCCACCCAAAGAGGAATTATTCCCGGTGAAACCTCTTACCCATTTGCTTAGAGCCAAAATAAGTTCAAAACTACATAGCTTTCTCTTGTGCTATAACAAGGACCCTCGATTAGCCTCCTCTTGGGCTTTGTACAAGGACCCACAGGCTTCTTAAAAGCATTTCCAGCTTCCTCTTGAGCTTGTATACAAGGACCCATCAGGTTTCTTATAAACATAGGAACAGGTCTTTAGTCACCTTTTAGCCTGCCCTGGTGAGTTTCTTCCAATTTAAACCAGACTTTAAACAAGCTAAGTTTGTCTCAATTCTACATTGAGTACATTTTTGGAATGAGAGACATGGACAGTCTCTGTCACCCTTATCTTCATCAATCTTCCTTAGCAGAGTCTAGGATCTATGTTTGTTTTCTCCTTAGCATGTGTTAGCCTTCATCTTGGGCTTTAAACAAGAAGTCTCCATTAGATAATCTTTCTGCCATTCATGTTAATAAGACCCCTGGAAAGGGTTAGCCTCCAAAGTCAATTAAAATCAATCCATCATTTCAACAAAATCCCTGGAAAGGGTTAGCTTCCACACATTCTTTCATTTTTAATATAGATCCCTGGAAAGGGTTAGCCTCCAAAGTCAATTATTAAATGTCAAAATCAAAGATTCATTCTCTTAGGAGATAATTTTCCCAAAAAAGAGTCAAGACCCCTGGAAAGGGTCAGCCTCCAAAAACATGATAAAAGTCAGTCTTTTAACAGACAATTTCTCCAGCTGAGTCAAAATCCCTGGAAAGGGTTAGCTTCCAAAGAAAAACAGTCTTTTAATAAATAAAATCTCCTCAGTAGAGTCAAAACCAACAAAAATAGTTAGCCTCAACCTTGGGCTTCATACAAGGCACCAAACAATAAAACTCCCCTGTCAAGAGTCAGCCTCAACCTTGGGCATTGTACAAGGCAGATAATAGAGTCTCCCCAGTGAGTTCTTCATCATTCAGTAGCCACAACCTTGGGCTTTGTACAAGGCAGATAAACCATACTTTCATGTGTCAAAGATTCCTAACACCTAGGATCTTTTCCCAATAGAGTCATCCATACTCAGTTTATTTAAGAGTCTGCCACAACCTTGGGCTTTGTACAAGGCAGAAAATAATGTTTTCCCTAGCTAGAGTCAGCCACAACCTTGGGCTTTGTACAAGGCACATAAAATAGAGTCATTCATTCAATTATCCTCAGTAGTTAGCCACAACCTTGGGCTTTGTACAAGGCACATAAATAGAGTCTCCCTAAGTAGAGTCAGCCTCAATTCTGGGCTTTGTACAGAACACAAAAATACCCTGTAATTAATCCCCAGTGGAGTCATCTCCCAGAGTCAATAATATTAATTAATCAATCAAAAAGCCTCAAGCTTGGGCCTCATTCAAGCCAGCTAAAGTCAGATCTTTTATACAGTAGATAGACATAGCTTATCTCTATAGAGAGATATTTTTACTACTCTACCACATTCAAACAAACAAACATTTCATTTCAATTTTAATCAAGTCTCCCATTTAGGATTTTGAAAGGCATGAGCTGGCAGTAAAACCCAGACATGTGGTAACTTTCCCTAATTTGGATGAGCATCTTTCTTTCATTTAAGAGGCATTTGACTGGTATACTTGCACATACACAAGTAAGGTCCCCCTCTTGAATGAAATGAATTCAGTTATTCTGTCACTCCTTTAAATGTTTGTGGTAGAATAGTACAAATACCTCTCTGTAGAGATAATTTCATGTCTCTTTACTGTAAACAGAGATTTAATTCCAAGCTTCAACCTTGAGCTTCAAGCAAGGCACCCAAAAACAAGTAATTTCCCTAGTTAGTTCCCCGAACTACATTAAGCTCTGACTTCCACTAGGGATATGTAGGCATGAGGTTCACAAGGAATCTCAGCGAGCTAATAAAATACCCAATCATTAGCAATAAACACAATCACAATGACACAGAGAAGGTTCCTGTAGAGTACTACAGATATGTAGGGTGTTTAAACACTTCCCTATGTATAACCGACCTCCCGGACTCCAGAATTTCTAGTCTAGGTGAAATCCCCACACTTAGCAAACTCCTAGGGTTTAGTTGAGATCTTTTTTCCCCTTTCCTACTCGTAGGACAAATAAGAAAGTTCGTGTGATATCGTAGGAAGAACTGAAACAAAATTCGTCCCACCACGGGCGCATTCTCCTTCCAAATTTCGCGTGAAGGGTTTAGCGTGCCGTCCTCCCAAGTGAAACGGGGAGGTAAAGAAAACGACCACCACACTCCCTGACACGAATTAATATATCAAATCGAAAGAAATTTCGTGTAGAATCAGAATCTTCGAGAATTACCTGATTTGGAGTTACGAGCCGAGAGTTATGACCCATTTTGTGAAAGCTGCACCATGAATACGAAAATGGCTTTTGTATATGAGTTCTTCTTCTCTCCCTCTTAGGTCTTTCTCCTCTCTTTCTCAATTTTCTCTTATTTTCTTGTTTTATCAAAACATAACATAATTTAGTAATGGGCTTCTTCACACTAACACCCCCACATTACTAACTCCACCAATGGCCCAACACTACATTTTATTATTTCTTCCCCACATAATTCCAATAAAATGCTAATTCAAATTAATTAATTTAAAACTTAATTAAATTAATTAAATAATAAATTTTGGGATGTTACACATTTCATATGTCTAAGTTGATTCAGAATTTCTGTTAAAGAAAAACAACTGTCACCAGCTATTCCAGATGATGAACACGTGTTCATTCTGAAGGGACAAGCATGCATGCAGTTGATGAGACGCCTCCCTAGGTAACTGGGCAAATCATTTCAAATCTCACGTTATCTCTCCTAACGTCATTCAACATTAAATGCATTTGATTCTCTGCATTCTGTAACTATTCATTCTCAGAATTTAATTGCATTTTGTTTCGCGTCCGTGGCTATTTAAACACATCTCATATTCATTTTCCTCTTTTCACGCATTCATCATTCATCTTGCTTATGCATTTCTGCCTCTTCTTCTCTCTATTCAAAAACCCTAAAAAGAAACCCAGTAATCTCAGAAGTGCTTCAATGGCTTCCCCTTCAATGTAAAATGTTGGTTCATCCTCTCAACAACAACTTCAAGATCAACAGCAACAACTTCTTATTGCACAGAAAACGTGTTATATTCCTTGGAATGAGTTAGAAGTTATCTGCGAGATGATGGTTGATTTTGATAATCTAGAAGCTCATGATATTCATCTGAAGGAGGCCATGACCTTTCAGGGATGACAGGCGTTCTTTTATGGTTTGTGTGGTCCTGTATATCCAGATTTGGTGAAAGAATTCTGGGTTCATGCAACTGTCATGCCAAAGGCCATTCTCTCCATCGTTCATGGTGAACGTATCTCCATCACAGAAAATCTGCTAAGGAAGTTGTTTGGGTTGGAAACTGTTGAAGGTGTTTCTGAAGCTGTTCCAGGAAGAACAGAGTGGGAAGTTATATATGAAAAAATATACAAGGACGAAAAGAATCTACAGAAATAAAAGAGATGAAGCCTTCTTACAGAATCTTGGCTAAGATTCTTCTGGGTTGCATCTACCACAGAAAGGCAAACGTTTCTTCAAATTATGTCAGCAAGAACCAACTATACATCTGTATTGCATTGGTAAAAAGGAAAAAGTGGATCTTCCGTTCATCATCTTCAACCACATGTGGCATCATGTGAAGGATTCTAGAGATGAATTCAGAAAGAAGAATCCAAAGTACAAGAGAAATATCATTCCTTTTGGCAGAATCATCACAGATCTTCTAGTTCAATCAAAGATTGTGGAGGATCTAGAGAAGGCTGGCATTATCAAGGATCCTTACACTGTTATTGGAAGCACCATGAATGCTCGTACTCTCAAGAAGATGGGCTTGATTCAATCTATTGGAACTTCTCCCCAAGTGAACGCTGAAGTTAGGTCCAGAAGAGGTCCTTCTCTGGTTGACTTCGAGCTGTTCTTCAGAAATGAACTTCTAGAAGTGATTGTTCAATACATTGCTATGCACAAGGAAGTAGGTTCTGATTGTGATCCTATTTGGATTAGTAAACACAAACTTGCTACTACTGCTACTCAAGTTCCAGAAGTAGTGGAAGAGAAAGAGAGAAGAACGAAAATAAGGTTAGATCTTCCAACAATTAGTGAAGAAAAGAAGGAAGAGAAGAAAGAAGAAGAAAAGAAGGAAGAAGAGAAGAAGGAACAGAAGGAAGCTAGGAAGAAAGAGAAGAAATATAAGAAAAAGAAAGAGGAAGAAAAGAAAGAAGTGGAAAAGGAAAAGGAGAAGGAAGACTTGAAAGGTAAGAAGAAAGTTGAGCAGAAGGAGAAGAAAAGGAAAACTGTTGGAGAAGGATCTGCTAGGAAGAAGAAACGACCTTCAGGTATTGTAATTTCTGAACCCGGTTCTGCTCCTGTTTTAAATTCAAATTTTGTATCAATAGAAGCTACCCAAGAAATTCCTCCAGAAAAAGCCCCTGTAAAACCACCTCCAACCACCAAAGTTCCTACCCCTCCTCCTTCACCCAAGTCTAAAGGCATATCGCCTATTCTTGGTTCTGAACCCCCTATTTCTGAACCTATTTCTGAAGCCACACCCCTAAACACCATCATTCCTCCTCACGCTACTATATCCACTTCTCAACCTCCTCCACATTCCAACTATGCTCATGTAGACACTGCTGTGTTTTGCAATTTCACCTCATATGAATCCTCTCATTCTGATTCATTCACCAACCTCATGCATTAATATACCCGTAAGAATAAACCAACTTATGACCCAGTTGTCTTAGTCTTAGACTCAGACAATGAAGATGAATCCTCTCAACCACCCTCTTCAGAAACATTCATTGTTCCTGATAGAGTTTCTCAACCATATGCTTTCTCTCACCCAGATAAGCCAATCTCTTCTCTCAATCTTCAAACTCCCTTTTCACCTCCCAGAACTAAACCTCCAAAACCTTCTGTGGATGCAAGTTTTGAGTTTTTATCTAACAAGGTCAGAACAAGTTTAGATGTTCTGAAGGTTGCTCATGATTCCAAGTTGGATCATGTAGTTGTTGGGAAGCTCTGGAGAGCTTTTGGTAGAGAAATTTAGGCTGATTTTCTGGATCTTCAGAAAGAATGTTTGGCTGCTGCTCCTGGTCCTTCTGGATTCTTTCTGCAGTATAATGATGGAAGATACTATCACCCCATCACCAACTGGAAGCCTCTAGAAGAGAAGCAGTTTGTTGATGAACTTGAAGAAGAAAATCCTCTGGCAATCGTTGTGTGGAAGCCACATCCATAAAAAGTTCTGACTGGAGATTTTCAGGCTTTGTTCAACTGGTTCAGGGAGAACCCTTCTAAAAAGGCTCCTAGCATGGTATACCCAGAAGTGGAGTATCCTCCAGAACCTGTGACTCCAACTGCTCCAGAGAATCTGGTTGAAATTCTTCAAGGCCTAGAGCATCCTGCTGAAGATATTCATGTTGAGGAAAATCATGAAGATGTTCTAATGGTTGAAGCTGATGCAAATCATCCTGTTCTAGATAACACCTTTGATGCTGCTTCTGCTGGTTCCTCTGTTTCTGTTCTGATGAACACTATGAAGGAGCTCCAACATAATCAAGCAACCCTGGCTAGTCGTCTGGACAAGCAAGATAACACCAACGCTGAGATCAGATCTTGGATGAAGACTCAGGAAGAAGCTACTAAGAAGCAAGTTGCGGACACTTCTGAGATTAAGAACCTTCTGGCCGTCTTCGCTTCTAAGTTTAGCCAATCGTAGTCTGTCTTGTGTCTTAGTCTGTTTTCTTTGTTTTCTACATCTGTTTCTTGCATATGCTTATGTATTTTTTTCTTCTGATGATTAATCAATAAAATATTATCTTTTTCTTTCTTAACTCTGTGTGTCTTTTCATATGAATCTTTTATGCTTTTTGATTTTAAGACAAAAAGGGGGAGAAATGTGATAATTGAATTGATTTATAATATCAGTTGCTGGGCTTAAGTCTCAACATTCCTAACAAATGTATTGCAAGTTTTTTGTCTTGATAGTTTTTGCAGGAATGAGATAGTCTGGACAAAGCTCAAAATGAGAAGCAAATACATGGGGAAAAACAATTCTAAAGCTCCTAAAGATTTGAAGCAAGCTGAGTGCTCTGAAGCTTCAAGTCTAGAAGCAAGAAATGCTGTGATCAAACCTAGAAGCTCTAATGCATGAAGTCTCAAGTTCTGATGGATCAGATACATAGAAGACTGAATACATAAGAGTTCTGAGACAAGTGATCACAAAGAGAAATTCAAAGCTTTGAAGAGAAGCTATGAATGTTCTGAAGTTCTATTCAAAGTGAAAGTCTCAATTGAAATGAAAAAATACTCAGAGAAGTCTTTTATTTATAAATTCTTCTAGTATTAATTTCAGGGGGAGATTATTAATCTTAGGGGGAGACATATTCACACACTCTGATTATATGCTTATGCTATAACTGTGTAATTGTATTTTTTCATTTGATATTTTGGATACAAATTCATATCAATTTTATATGTTTTTTATCATCATCAAAAAGGGGGAGATTGTTAGAACAAGAAATGTTCTGATCAATATTCTGTGTTTTGATGATAAAATTATGTATGAATTTTGTATAAGACAATACGGTACTCTAATCCTTTGCATTTTCCATTTTAGGAAATATATAAAGAGTATGCACAAATCAGCGCTCAGAAGCAACCGACTCAGAAAGTTCTGGATGGCTTCATTAGAACATGCTCTGGCAAGACATCAAAAGATGGTCATGCAGAATCAAAACATGAACTAGAAAGCATCAGAAGAATGGAAGTCAGAAGAACAAGCTCTGAAGTTTAGAAAACAGAAGATGCTCTGCACCAAAGCTGATGGCTCTGATATTCAAACGTTGTTATCTACAAATCTGAGTCCAGAAGAAAGTACAAGATGAAAGGCAATAACATCTAATCTCTGACTGACAAAAGGAATGTTAGAAGCTACAAAAGGAAAAGTCAGTAAAAGCAGCAAAAGCAAGGCTTGAGGTAGTTGACAAAAGTATGAAACATTAAATGCAGCATTGTACTATTCACGCAAAGCATTAAATGCATCCCAACGGTTATTTCCTCTCAACGCCTATAAATAGAAGTTCTGTCCAGAAGCTGAATACACAACACTTGCGCAAAATATATAGAAACACTGTCAAATTCAAAAGCTTACGAATTTCATTTTCAACCTCACAAACTCTTTGTAATATTTAGTAAGTGTTAAGTTTAGAACTTAAGAGAAATATCACAGTTGTGATTACAACGTTATTAGAAGCATTCAAACTCTTGTAAACTTTATTTTACATTGATTGTAAAAGGATTCCTAGAGTGATCAAGTTGTGATCTGTAGACTCTAGAAGACATAGAGATTATCTAAGTGGAAAACCATTGTAATCAGTTGGATTAGTGGATTAAATCCTCAGGTGAGGTAAATCACTCTAAGGGGGTGGACTGGAGTAGTTTGGTTAACAATGAACCAGGATAAAAATCATTGTGTTGATTGTTTTTATCTTCCAAGTTTTTGACTTACACTTATTCAATCCCCACCCTTTCTAAGTGTTTTTCTATCCTTCACATTCTTTGAGAGTTTTAGAAAATCTGGTTTTATATGACCTTGTTTACCACATTCATAACATGTGACATCTTGTGTTGAAGTGGAAGCCTCCTTTTTCCTGAAATGGTTCTTTCTTTTTACATGAGATGATTTATTATTTTTACCAAAGAACTTACCAAGTCGTTTAACAAGGAGCATGAAATTTTCATCTTCCATCGGTGGATCATCGTTCATAGAATCTACTTTCAAAGCAATGCCTGTGGATTTTGAATCTAAACTTTCATGCTTTTGAAGTCTTCCGAGTTCCGTTTCGTATTCTTGGAGTTTTCCGAACAATGTTGCGGAAGTCATTTTTGTTAGATTCTTCTTCTCAGATATTGCCGTTACCTTTGGTTGGTTGCCATTCCCTGGTTAAGGATCTTAGAACTTTAAGATTTTGTTCCTCGGTAGAAATTTTCTTTCCAAGAGCGTCTAGATGATTTATTAAGTGAACAAATCTCTTTTGTAAATCAAGAATGGTTTCTCCGGGCTGCATTCTAAACAACTCATATTCTTGACTCAAAGTATTTAATCGAGATCTCTTAACTTCAACGGTTCCTTCATGAGTTTCTACTAGTGTATCCCATATTTGTTTAGCCGTTGTACATGCCGAAACACGAAAGAATTCGTCCATGCTAAGTGCTCCTTGAAGAAGATTGATATCCTTTTTGTTAGCAAGAACCTTCTTTCTATCGTTGTCATCCCATGAGGTCTTAGGTTTATCTGATCCAACACCATTGACGACAGTTGTAGGAACATGAGGAACTTCTAGGACAACCTCCCATACTTCTTCTCCTTGTGCTTCTAAATGAGCCCTCATACGAATATTCCAAAAGTCGAAGTATTGTCCACAGAACAATGGAGGTTTGTTGTTGCTACCACTGTCTCTAAAAACTAGATTTTAATTTGCGGAAGCCATCTGAATATTTTAGGAACAGGTTACATATAACCTGCTCTGATGCCAATTGTAAGTATGAAATGCGCCTAAGAGGGGGGTGAATTAGGTTCTTAAAATTTTTCTGGTTTTTAGAGGTATGTATGTTCTTATTTTTCTGGTTTGGTTGAATGAGGATAAAGCAAATAAATTCGGAAAGATAAACGACACAACGATATATACTGGTTCCCCTCACAATCCGAGAGTACTCCAGTCCCCTTTCACAAGAAAGAGATTTAACTATAGTTAGAATGATTGTACAAGCCTATCCACACCAAATGTGATGCTTTACTATCTAACCTATAGAAAGATCAAAGGCTCTTAAAACCTTTAAGATCTTTAACACTACGTGCAAGAAGAACAATCATCTTCAATGCACCCACTTAATTCCAACAATCCTGGAAAATAAGTAAGCAACAATATATTTGAATTTTTACAAGAATTTTTGAAGATGAATAATATATCAATCACTTGATTGATCTTCCCTTTCAAGCACACAATTCCTTTAATTATAAACAAGTGTTCAATGGATGTATGATATGAAACTTTGATAATTTGAGTGAAGGATATATGCACAAAGTTTCAATGAAAATGAAGTATAGACACTTGGTAATTTTTGTGAAAGATATGGACACTTGAATTGTTTAAATTATATGAATGAAAGAGGTAAAGAACAAATTCTGAAAATCTGAATTATATAGCCTCTAAGACACCCCTATAAAAGGTTATTATGTATGGAAGGATGCAAGGATAAAAGGTGAAGAGGTACCATTTGAAGAAATGAAGAAATTCAGAATTTTTCAAAATTTTCACGTGGGAACCGGTTCCCTTAATCCAGAACCCGAGTTCCCTATATGCAACGTTCTAAAAATTTGAAAAAATGAACTGGGGAACCGGTTCCCAGAATGTAGAACTCGGTTCTTGGAGATGAGGAGCGCAAAATAATATGGCAGGGGGCGGATGATTGCGGTTCCCAGAATGTGGAACTGGGAAAGCCTATATGAGGTTGCGGTATCATTTTCGTCATCCTCCCTCAAAAGGCATGCAGCTTTAGCAGGAGTCGAGTATCACAAAACATATGCAAAGTAAAGATGCAATTTAAAATGAGTGATAGCGAAATGATTTGTTCAAGACAAACATATGCAATGCACTGATGATGATTATTTAAATAGATAATGTCTATCATGAGTCAAATGTTTAAACAAACAGAAAAGAAACTCGCAAATGAAAGTAGATCTAATGATCCAAAAGTTCGTCCGTCTAGACGTCAGTCAGTCTTGTCATGACTAGGCATAGGAGCAGTGATCATCCCAGGAGTTTTCAGGAGGGTTGAATTTGATTTCCCCGTCATCAATCAGATCTCGATTCTTATTCGTCAATGTTCAGCAATTGTTAGTGTCATGTTCAGGACTGTTGAAATGGTATGCGCATCTCGCATTGGGTTGATAGCCAGTAGCGGAGGTGCTAGGATTCTTAGGAGTGTCCCTCAGAGTACTCAATTCAATCTTCAACAGATGTTGTAATGCTTGAGCCAGTGACATATTAATCTTGGTGAATTGACGCTTAGGTACGTCTGGCTTTTCTTCGTTGTTGTAGAACTGGTGTAGAGATTCAGAGTATCCGGGGTTCGAGCTTCCGGAGTGTGTATCTGATAAGAATATTTCAGAATGTCCGGGGTTCGAGCTTCCAGAATGTATATCTGTTTCAGAAGTCTGGGGGTCAAGCTTCTAGAATGTTCATCTGATTGGAACTTTCAGAATGTCCAGGGTTCGAGCTTCCGGAATGTATATCTGATTGGAATGTTTCAGAAGTATGGGGGTCAAGCTTCCAGAATGTTCATCTGATTGGAATGTTTCAGAATGTCCGGGGTTCGAGCTTTCGGAATGTTCATCTGATAGAAATTGATTTGTTGATGGTATTTGTATGACCAGTTGGTCGACCTGAAAGGCAAAGTTAGTTTTATGAATGCAAGTGCAATCTTTTCAAGGATCTTTAAGGAATTTAGTTTGCAACATTAGAAAATGATTTGGTCGCATCTTCGTTTGAAGAACTCTGATTCTTGGATGTTCTTCTATGGGAATCAAGCTCACCATATCCGGTGGGTCATAGCCTCTGATTCGGGATAAATCCTCTTGCCCCTTGATAGGTGCTGAGTCTCTAAATTGGAAGGTATGTGGCCAGAGGAAAATAAATCCTCTTGCCCCTTGATAGGAATTCATTCCTTGATAAGAGCACCTGAAATTGTGCGCCCTAAATTCCTAAGATCCTTGAAAGGGTTAGTTAAATCATGTTATGCTTATGATGTCATGATGTCATGATGTTATGCAATGCATCAGGCAAAGCGTAAGATAGTAAGGACGAGTGAGTCCCACAAGAAAAACCTGCAAGAAAACCAAAGGGTTAGTAGCAAGCACAGACAAATCACACAAGTGTCCTTAGGTTTAAAGGCTTGCGCGAAGTTCGTAGGTAAGTACCCTCCCCACTGAAGTTAAGTTGGTTCAACCTATCCTAGAATAGTAACCGGGTTCTATGGTGCTCATATCCTTGATCTTTCTCGCGGGCATTGTCTCAACATGGCACTCGATCGGCCAGCCAAAAGCATCCCTAGAGGCCAATCTCAATGAGTGTAGCATCGAGTATCAGCCGGCTTCAGTCAGGAATCCAAAGCCAGCTATCTCGCTACTTCCTATAGGCCAAAGTCAAGTTCAACTAGGGTTCTAAGGGCGAATTAGTGCTTATGACACCACGCGGTAGCCAAATGTCTCCTCGATCATATTCAAGGGCCATAAGGACAAACCAAAGCGTCGCACTAATGGTGGCCACCAGTTCAACCATAACGATACATGTCGTACAACCTCCCTGGTCTAATGCCACATACCTAAGGTACACTAGATCCGGGTGTAGGATCTTTCACACAGCAGAATACCCAAAACAACCTTTAAAGATAAAGCAAACAAGTCAAAAAAATTTAAAGTGATCCTAGCTCTAAGGTAACCCCTCTTTTATTCGAAAGTATCCCCAGCAGAGTTGACAGTTCTGTAATACGGTGAACTGACTTTATTGAAAATGTTGCGGATAGCAAGAGTCGCCACCGACTTTTATTTTATCCAATTTTAGGAAAGGCTAAAAGAACAAGAAAAGACCTTTTGAAAAGATTTTGAGTTCGGGGGGTAAGTTATACAAAGGGAAGGTGTAAGGCACCCTTTTGCATCCATGGTTATCCATGGGCTCTTAATTGCTTAGCTCACTTTGTTTTTTTAAAATGTTTGAATTGTTTGAAAAGCGGGGTGTGAATAGAAAAGATTTCGAAGAAGAACTTTAGCTTGTAAATAAGCGTAGTCTTTTTGAATTTGATGTTGAAAAAGAGTGGGCAAAGTAATTTGAATTTTAGAGCAAGCAATTAGTAGCAACTACCCTAAGTTTGAAAAATTGTTCTTTTAGTCTTTCGGGCGAAAGGATCTATCCATACCATGAGAGGGCAGGAAGTCTTTCAATTGGATGTGCGGGTCATCGAAGGGTCATCGAGAATATCGTTCGCCATAAGACTATCCCTACCATAAAGAGGGCAGGTAGTCTAAGGGAAGGATATAATAGTCATTTAATATTTTTAGGCATCATGCGAGGATACCTTAGCAATAGGGACAATCATTCTTTATAAGGCAACCTCGAGGGAGTTTCAATAACTCTGAAGGCAACAGGCAACATTGCTTTAGGTATCCTCGGAATCGAGGGACTTGACTATTTAGTATACTTAGAGGCAACAGGCAACAATTAAGGCAACAGTATAAGGCAACAAGAGGGGTTACCCTAAAGGTGTGTGGGTGCACAATCACGTGGTTAACTTCGATGACATTTATCTTATAAGTTAGTGATCTAGGTTCAGTTCATGGTTTATCACTCCCTAAGATTACTAACCACGCAATTAAAATAAAATAAAGGCAGAAATAAAATTTCCTACGCTATTACAATAAACACCTGCGGGGATGGGGGAAATTAAAAGGCGGAAAAAATAAGAGGGATCAATAATTAGTTTTAAACATCCTTGGACGCTTTGATATTCCTCAAACCCTGAAAATTAAAATGAAAATAAATAAGGGTTAGTGTATTACAGATCCATTAACTATGGAGGCAAACCCTATTTTAATTCAAAGGCAAAATAAAAATAAAATGATATTAAATAAAAACTTAGCTTTTTTGGTATGGCAGGGCGCGTGGCTGAAAGATCTTGGATTAACCTGGATCCTGTGTGGTGAGCCTGTGAGAGACCATGGTGAGGAAGCACTCCTGGGGCGTTGGATCTGGTCCCTGAGAACATCTGATGGTGATTAATTGATGGCGCATGGCATGCAGGTGTGGGGCAACGCACTCGATCTTGTATGGAAATAATTGAAAAATAAAACATTCAGTCCTGGGGATCGAACCCAGGTCAGCGAAGACATGCAGTTGGTTTCTTTACCAATCGTTCACACATAATTAGTTATCAATAAACCAAGCAAAAATCAATAAATATGAAAATTAATGGATAGTTGGAAAAGTCAAGAGATCATAACTGGGGCCCTCCACCATCGCTGGCGTCCAATGAAACATAGAGAGAGGGTAGCAACGTTGACCGGCCAATGGAGAAGTCACGCGCGTGGTCCCACCGCATATGCATACAACCAGTAAGACGCAGGGAGAGAAACTGGCAGTGTTGACGGACCAACAAGAACCTCGCACGTGTAGTCAAAGAGTCAATGATCCTGTTCATCTTCTTCATCCGCTTACCTGCGGATTTAGCCACCATACTTGCTGCGGATTTTCTTACGATTTGCCCTTCAAATTATTCTGCATCCATGCAACCTGCAAAAGTCAATTCGAACAAACAAAAGAAAGATCCAGATCGATTTACAATTCTCCCTTGAACATGGATATGGCCTCTGTTTTTCCTTAGATCTCACGTAGGTATGAAAACGAAGGACGTTTTCGTTTGCGCCCTAGCAATGGCGCTTTGTACTCCGGGCCTCAAAGCTCCCTTAAATGGTTCCAGGGACTCGTCCATGTGATCAGTTTGAATCAAAACACGGGAATTCGGGAGATAGCGAAACCAAAACTTTGAAGAATATGTAAAGCATGATATGAATGATCCACACGTTACATGGCTTCAGCAATCATGTTTACTTACTCTCTATTACCCTTTGAGTGGATTAGGATTATGACTTGGCTCTGAAACTTGCTGGAAAAGGAAGACATGATTATGCACTGTTCTTGAGTTTTTTCTCTTTGGAAACCCTAGCCTTTCCCCTAATTTTTTCGTCACCCCTCATTAGGATTTGCTTGTGAATATATAGAGAGTTATTTAGGGTTGAATCCTTGGAGAAAAAGTCTTGTGATTTGATGATGTAAAGGTAAAAAGATTTTCAATAGAATCTTTCTATTTTGATCACCATGCTATTTCATGCCAATTTTCTTTTTAATCTCAGCCATTGGATTGCATTTGTTCTAAATAAATCAAGGGAAAAATATGGTGTATCAATCATATAATTATTTGATGATTTTTATTTGATTTTACTTGACTTTTAAATGATAAAAATCGAATAAAAACAAAATAAATATCATAATAATAATATAAATTGACCATTGGGCCTCCTTTGGACTCAAGATCACGTGGTCAAGACAAATGTTAAGGCCCATTACTTAAAAATACAAAATTCCTCACTTAGGCTTTCATGCATTTTCTCAAAAATCGACCAACTTGTGCGAGCCATAACTCATTCAATATTTATCATATGGAGATGATCTAGGACTTTTTGGAAAGCCCAAGATGTCCTTTAAAAGCCACTTTTGAACATATTTTCCATTTGGAGATTTTATCTTGATGATATGGCTCCTGACAAAAAACAGCTTTCTGCGATCCTTTAGAAGGACCTGTAATGTTTTGGCTCATATCTCCCAAATGGTGCATTTCTGGCCTTGGCTTGTGAGAGACAAAGTTGTAGAGAATTCAATTTTCTTCAAGATAGGCTTTGGATGGAGAAATTATAATGTTCTATGTGAAAGTTATGACTGGTCAAAGTTGGGTTGACTCTCTCCTTAAAAACCCTAATTTAGAAACTTTTGGAATTGTTGATTTCTGATCTTTCCTCGATGAACCATGATCAATTATTGATCAAATGGTGAATTATACTTCAAAATGAAGATCTTGACAAGAAATCAGGAGTTTTGACTATACTTTGACCATAGTTGACTTTTAGGTCAACCTAGTCGTCTGTTGACTGTTTGAACTGTTGACTGGGCAATCTTGAGAATCAGAGTCTGAAACTTGGCATGAGGACCCTTTGAAGCATATGAGAGGTCATGGGATCCATTTGAGGTCTTAGAACTTGATTTTACTTTGAGAAATTCAAAACCCTAGTTTAGAGGCTGTTGTTTAGGAGAGAGACTGCATGCTTCCTTCTTGTGTATCTTTGAGCATTTGAAAGTCCAATGGATTGAAATATGAATAAATATGATGGGAAAATTTTGGGGTATGACAATAAGTAAGCAACAATATATTTGAATTTTTACAAGAATTTTTGAAGATGAATAAAATATCAATCACTTGATTGATCTTCCCTTTCAAGCACACAATTCCTTTAATGATAAACAAGTGTTCAATGGATGTATGATATGAAACTTTGATAATTTGAGTGAAGGATATATGCACAAAGTTTCAATGAAAATGAAGTATAGACACTTGGTAATTTTTGTGAAAGATATGGACACTTGAATTGTTTAAATTATATGAATGAAAGAGGTAAAGAACAAATTCTGAAAATCTGAATTATATAGCCTCTAAGACACCCCTACAAAAGGTTATTATGTATGGAAGGATGCAAGGATAAAAGGTGAAGAGGTACCATTTGAAGAAATGAAGAAATTCAGAATTTTTCAAAATTTTCACGTGGGAACCGGTTCCCTTAATCCAGAACCCGAGTTCCCTATATGCAACGTTCTAAAAATTTGAAAAAATGAACTGGGGAACCGGTTCCCAGAATGTGGAACTCGGTTCTTGGAGATGAGGAGCGCAAAATAATATGGCAGGGGGTTCTGGGAACCGGTTCCTCCAAACTGGAACTCAGATCCCATATGTAAAAAAAACTCCAAAAACATATTTTTAAAGGTTTGAAAGAGTTTCTAATGTCTTGTAAAGTTTATGGGACATGTATGGATGTTTGAAAACACTTGTTTATGCATTAAGAGACTTGTATGCCATATACCTTAATATCTTTGATCAATCAAGTTTAAGCTCCTTTTGGAATACTTGAATCTTGTGCTTTCATGTGTATTGATCCATTCCTTTTGCAATTGAGATCTTGTCTTCATCAAAACAAAGTTGTAGAAAGATTATCTTCACAAAACAAAGTTATTTTTATCCTAGTTCACCTTCTCAATAAGGCGACCTCCAGTCCACCCTCAACAAGGTGATTTGCCTCTCTCAGCGAGGACTTAATCCACTATAATCAGAACCTGATTACACTTGCACGACCAACTGCCGTGACTCACAATACACCGCACGAGCCAAACTGTTGGTGACTAACAATTCTGCACAAACCAACTGTTTGTAACTAACCAACTTCTAAGACTCAACTAGTCCTAGACTTCTTGAGACTCCTGACCCAACTGGTCTCTCAAGGATTCAGTTTCCACGTAACTTCTGATGACAGTGTATAGTATTGCTTCTAGAAAGCTGTAATCACAACTGTGATATTTCACTAAGATTAAGTACAACTTAATGAACTTTGAGAATGAGTATGGAACTTTGCTTCAGAGAGTTTTTCTTCACACTTGATGATTTTTCAGAATAACTATGTTCCTGTGTGTAAGAAATTGTTATGTTGATTTAGGAGTTTGTGAGTATATATAGTTTCAGGATTTTTGCCCGTCAACTTCAACTCCTTTTTGCAGCATTAAATTGTTTGCGTGTTTGCCACAACTTTTGTTTTCTTCCAAGAATTTTCATGTGGATAGCTTCTTCAACCAACCTTGAGAATTGCGCTTTTGGAGTGTTTCATTCGTTTTACTACTGATTGTGTCTTTAATGGCTTTATTTTAAATCAGTCTTTGTGATCTTCTGTTCAGCTTGTATTTCAACTTCTGTTGTACATATATACTATTGTGATCTTCTGTTGAGCGTGTATTTCAACTTCTATTGTAAGTGTACTCTTGTGATCTTCTGTTCAGCGTGTATTTCAACTTCTATTGTAAGTGTTCTTGCAGCGGTTTGGTGTAGTACCAAAAGTTGCCTTGAAGGCTTTGAGTAACTCTTGCATTTATCCAGCTTTACGTTAATTCCAAGTTCTGATTGTGCTGTTACTAGTACATCTTCTGAAATCAGAAATATATGATTAGAGTACCATGTTTGCTTATACAAAATTTTATTCGTTGTTATCATCAAAACACTAAAATATGATTAGATCCAAACTATGTTCTAACATTTTGCCCTTCAAGAATTCTCCATCTCCACTTGTTAAGAAGAGCCAAATTAAATAAAGCAATATTTTTCACTCCTAACCCCCCTTTCTCAAAAGGTAAATTAACATCCTCCCACTTTACCCAATGAATTCTTCTCTTTTCCTCCACTTCCCCCAAAGGAATTTATTTTGTATGCTAGTATGTTTCTTCCATTATTATCCTCATAAATTTTTATTATTTTTAATATATATTTAATTATTAAATAAGAAATATCTTTTTATGTCATTTTACATTTATCAGCTAGGTTAGACCGCTAATTTGACTAAACACTTTAATTAGTTTATCAGGTATCAGTCATCATCCATCAACTATAAGTTATAAGTTATCAGCCATCAACTCTCAACTATAAACTATAAGCTAACTTAATATTAAACCGCTAATTTTATCAAACAGAGCCTATTTATAAGAAAAAGTAAAAACAAAAAAGATAAGAATTAATCTCAACCATTCATTATCACTATTATTCCATGATTCCTGTTAAAAAGAAATTAAATTTATAATAAATTAAAAAGTATTCTCTAAAATAATGGTATGTATATTCTTGTATTTCTTTTTCAAATTGATTAAATTATTTCGTAATAAATAGCACTGCTCGTATATATTTTCAGCAAAATTAAAAAAATAAAAGAAATAAAACATTAAGTAAAATTAGAAAATTTATAAAAACCTGCACTAAAATTTAAAGAGGGAATGGGATTATTAAGTATATAGCCATTTAATTAATTAATATGATTTACTTATCAATTTATTTTTATTTAATTCATAGTAGATATAAGTTTATATTATTTTGAATGGGTTATGAAAAATTACGTGAATGGAATTGTGAGAATAAAAAGAGGGAACTTCCCATACGTGGGGGTTACATTAATTTTTTTAAATGGGAAGTATATAGTTAAATAAAATAAAAATATGACACTTTTATTAATTCCATGAAACGTGTGTTACATATTTTTTTTAGAATGATAAGTATTATAAAAGAATTTAATATGGAAACATAAGTTTTTTTGAATGGAAAATTATAAAAAAAAAACTTTATTATGGAAAGTTTTAAAAGAATTTAATTAAGTTATGATAAATTAAAAAAAAAAAACAGGTAGTGAACTTATCTTCATAATAAAAAAAGGTGGGTTTGAAAAAAAAAAGAAATTAATGGAATAAGGATAGTTTGAAGGAAAAATAATAATTGGAAGGTAAAATATAATTAAATAAATAAAATAAATAATAAATAAATAAATAAGTAAAGGATATAATTATAAAATTACTCTGAAATCTGATTCTAAAAATTGCTAAGAGACTTAATAACTTTAAATTATGTGAATGGAAATGTGAAAATGAAAAAAAGGCGATTATTAAATATTTAATATTTTGTTAATTAATTATTATTTATTTATTAATAACATCCCATGAAACATGAAAGGTGGGGTTACATAATTTTTTTAGAATAAGAAGTGTTATAAAAAAATTAATATGGGAAACGTAATTTTTTTAAATGGAAAGTTATAAAATAATTTAATGCGGAGAGTTTTAAAAGAATTTAATTAAGTTATGATAAATTAAAGAAAAGGTAGTTAACCGTTTAATATTCGTCTTGTCTGTAACTGTTATCTAATCATTGCATATATATACATGTACGCATTTGGACACTCTGCAGGTCAATGTCTCCTTCTGCTCATTCTGCTTTAATCTAAATCTTTAGATTCATCTAATTTCAAGAGAGAGGAAAAGGTAATATAAGCCACTAGATTTAAATCCAATGGTCAAGCATTGCACATGAGAGGTCATGGCTAGTGAATTTACTCCTATTCATTTTTTCAAGATTATACTTGCTGAAAGTCTTGAACAAGGAAAGCTTGTAAGTCTTTTATTTCGATTCTTTATAGTTTATGTTTAACATCATCATGTTATAGCATTCTTATTAAAACTACTCTTTTTGACAGATGATACCAATTAAGTTTGTCAAGAAATATGGACAATGTTTAGCAACAGCTATGTGTATAAGGACTCCCAATGGTTCTGATTGGAAAATAAATTTGGTTAAAAGTGATGGCAAGATATGGTTTGAAAAGGGTTGGAAAGAATTCACAGACTATCATTCTCTATCTCATGGCCATCTTCTAGTTTTCAAATATGAAGGCACTTCTCATTTTGAGGTAAGAATATTTGACAAGAGTGCTTTAGAGATAAACCATCCTTTCAAAAGAGCTGAAGTCAACAAGGAAGAAGATTGTAGAGTAAGTCAAAAGAGAAAAGCTTACTCCTCCTTTGAAATTGGAACCACTAGTTGTGTTAAAAAACACAAAGGTATAAGTTAATATCTTTTGTATACATGTTGTGAAGTTTAGTAAAAAGTTAACAGAAATGTTCCGTTTTTATCAGCATGAACTATGTGCGGTATATGATGTTCCGTTCTTGCAGGAAAACAAGTGAATACAACACTTGAAAGAGCAGAAGAGTTCAAAACATGCAATCCATCATTTGTTGTTGTCATGGGTGCATCTTATGTTGGAAACGGTTTTCTTTTGGTAATTTTAAGACTATAAATCTGTTTTCAACTAAGTCTTTTTTTCCTATTCATTAACGTTGGATTTTTTTCTTGTTTGACAGTCTATACCTTGTATGTTTGGCAAGACTCACTTTGATTTGGACAAGAAGAAAGGGTATATTTGTTTCCAGGTATTAAATTATGAAAAAGTTTGGCTTGCAAAGTACCGAATTAGGATGATCGCGACAGGACTAAAATTTGAACTCACTGGTGGATGGAGGAAATTCTCAAAGGACAATAATTTGAAAGTTGGAGATGTTTGCAAGTTTGAGCTCATTCATAAAACTAATATGACTTTTCAAGTTCACATCTTTAGAGAAGATGAATGAAGTCAACACAGATTGTTCAACATCTGCAAGTAAGACTAATTGATGTTTAAGTTTAGATTCAAATTATTTATTTTTGTGATATGATAAATAAGGTTGTTCTTCCATCTTATGTAGATTCTTTCCAAATGAAAAGAGAAGCTACTCAAGGATTGATAAAGAAAAGGAATGAAAATCATCACAAATCACAACCACCGCCACCTGAAGAGTTTTAGTACTTTTGATATAATGATGTTTCTAGTGCATGGTTAACAAATGATAACACTACTTATAAGTTATAACCAAGAAGCAGTGTAGCTTTTTAAACCAATATTTTGCATTTTTAGAAATTACTTTAATGATATACTCTATTGATTAAAATAAGGATACATTATTATTAGAGTTTTCACCTACATGTCTATATATATATATATATATATATATATATATAGGAGCATATCAATAGAGAGTATTTTATAATGAAGTAGACTCTTCACCAGCGTCAACTGTTGCCATGAATGCTATGTTGGCTTGCTCATCTTCAGAGTTTGACTTTTGATCTGATGAATCTGAGTCATCCCATGTAGCCATTAAACCTTTCTTCCTTTCAAATCTTTTTTTGGGTTTTTCCCTCTGAAGCTTTGGACATTCATTCTTGTAGTGTCCAGGCTCTTTGCATTCATTGCACGTCACTTTCTTCTTGCTAGATCTTCTGTGTTCAGAAGATTCTCCCTTTTCAGGCCTCTTGAAATTCTTGAAGTTCTTGAATCTTCTCTGCTTGCTCTTTCAGAGTTGATTTACTCTTCTGGATAAGAGAGATAATTCATCATCTTCTTCTTCTGACACTCGTCAGATTCTTCTTCTTCTGCCTGAAAAGCGTTAGTGCATTTTTTATTATTAGATTTTAATGCAATTTACTTACCTTTCTATTGAGGCTCATTTGCATCTAGCTCAATCTCGTGACTCCTTAAGGCACTTATCAGCTATTCAAGAGACACCTCATTCAGATTCTTGGCAATCTTGAAGGCAGTCACCATGGATTCCCATCTTCTGGGTAAGCTTCTAAAATCTTCTTTACATGATCAACTTTGGTGTAGCCTTTATCTAGAACTCTCAATCCAGCAGTCAGAGTTTGGAATCTTGAAAACATTGCTTCAATGTTCTCATCTTCTTCCATTTTGAACGCTTCATATTTCTGGATTAGAACCAGAGCCTTTGTCTCCTAGACTTGAGCATTTCCTTCATGAGTCATCTTTAGAGATTCAAAGATGTCATGAGTTGTTTCTCTGTTTGTTATCTTCTCATACACAGCATGAGAGATAGCATTTAACAATATAGTCCTTGACTTGTGATGATTCTTGAATTCTTTCTTTTGGTCATCACTCATAGCTTGTCTTGTAATCTTGACTCCACGAGTATTTACAGGATGTGTGTAACCAACCAACACTAAGTCCCATAAGTCACCATCTTGACAAAGAAAGTAACTTTCAAGTCTATCATTCCAATACTCAAAGTTTTCACCATCAAAGACTGGTGGTCTATTGTAACCATTGAAGCTACTGCTTCCATTGTTACCATTGTTTTGCTCAGGAGAAGAAGTAGAAGTAGTTGTTTCAACCATTTTGTTTTTCTCCCTGAATCTTTTATCTAACACGATTAAGTGTTTGCACCTAGAACCGGCGCTCGGATGTCAATTGAAGGAGTGAAAAACACTTAGAAATTAGGGGGATTGAATAAGTGTAACTTCTCAAAAATGGTAGATAAAAATAAATAACACAATTATATTTATCCTGGTTCGTTGTTAACTAAACTACTCCGGTCCACCCCTGACAAGGTGATTTACCTCAACTGAAGATTTAATCCACTAATCAAACTGATTACAATGGTTCTCCACTTAGATACCCTCTAAGTCTTCTAGAGTCTACAGATCACAACTTGATCACTCTAGGAAATCCTTTTACAATCAATGTAAAATAAATATTACAAGAGTTTGATTTGCTTCTAAGAAAGCTGTAATCACCAAGTGATATTTCTCTTAAGTTCTAGTTCGTAACACTCACTAAAATATTACAAAGTTGTGAGGCTGAAGATGAAGTTCTTCTTTGCTTTTCTTGATTTCAGTTTGACAGCGTTTGGGTATATTTGCGCAAGAGAGTTGTTGCTGCTTATGAATCAGAATCTCTATTTATAGGCGTTGGAGGAAATGTGACCGTTGGGAGCATTTAATGCTTTGCGTGAATAGTAGACAGCTGCATTTAATGTTTCACACTTTTGTCAACTACCTCGAGCCATGCTTTCACTGCTTTTACTGACTTTGCCTTTTGTAGCTTCTAACGTTCCTTTTGTCAGTCAGAGATTTGACGTTATATCCTTTTGTACTTGTACTTTCTTCTGGACCCATAATATGTAGAATAGACATTTGAATATCAGAGTCTTCAGCTTTGGTGCAGAATGCAACTTCTGTCTTCAGACTTTAAAGTGCTTTGAGCGTGATATAATCAGAGATTCAGAGCTTTTCTTCTGACTGCCATCTTCTGATGCTTTCCAGTTCATATTCTGATTTTGCAGGACCATCTTCTGATGTCTTGCCAGACCATGTGCTTATGAAGCCATCTAGAACTTATGGGTCAGTGCTTCTAAACGCTGACTTGTGCATACTATTTTATACTTTTCTTGAAATGGAAAACGTGGATAATTAGAGTACCACATTTTCTTATACAAAATTCATACTTAACGTTATCATCAAAACTAAGAATATTGATCATAACATTTCTTGTTCTAACAATCTCCCCCTTTTTGATGATGACAAAAACATACAGAATTGATATGAATTTGTATCCAGAATATTAGATGAAAAAGGCAATACACAGATATAGCATAAAGCATATTAATCAGAGTGTGTGAATATGTCTCCCCCTGAGATTAACAATCTTCCCCTGAAATTAATACTAGAAGATTTTATAAATAAAAGACTTCCCTGAGTATTTTTCCATTTCAGTTGAGACTTCCACGTTGAACTTTGAACTTCAGAGTATTCAGAGCTTCACTTCAGAGCTTCCATTGGACAACTTTTGAGCTTTGAATTTCTCTTTGAGATCACTTTGGATTTTCTGAACATCAAGAAGGCTTGCTTATATCAGAGCTTCATAGCTTCTTGAATCAGAGCATAAACTTTCTTGTATATGAACATAGCTTCTTTCTAATCTTGAAACTTCTTGTATATGAGCAATCAGAGCAAGATCTATATCAGATCACTTTAAGGTATTGCTTGTATCAAAGCTTGAAATGTATCAGAACATTGAGTTTTATTGCTTCAACTATTTGAGAGATTTTCTTTCAGAGGTGCTTCTCCTCATATTTGCTTTTCCCTTTTTGCTTCTTCCCATATTGAGCTTGTTCAGAGTATCACATTCCTGCAAAACTATCAGAGACAGAAAACTTGTAATCTAATAGTTAGGAATGTTGAGACTTAAGCCCAGCAACTGATAATATAAATCAATTCAATTAGCACGCTTCTCCCCCTTTTTGTCATAACATCAAAAAGTATAAAAGATTCAGATGAAAGACATAATCAAAATGAAGAAAGATAAAGATTTCATTGATTAATCAAAAGGAGAGTACAAGGCAGATGCAACAAAACAGATGCAAAAACAAAGAAAACTAACTAAGACACAAGACACATACTACAACTGGTTAAGCTTAGAGGCTAAAGCTGCCAGAAGGTTCTTAATCTCAGCAGTGTCTTCAACTTGCTTCTTGGAGGTATCTTCTTGCCTCTGCATCCAAGTTCTGAATTCCTCATTGGTGTCATCTTGCTTGTCGAGACGACTAGCCAAGGAAGCTTGATTCTGTTGGAGTTCCTCCAGAGTCTCAAACACAGCAGAATTAGAAGGACCAGCAGAAGAGGTATGAATATCAGAAGCTTGAATCATTTGATTTTCATCAACTGGTTCCTCTTCAACAGGAATTTCATGAGCTTGATTCTCTTCAGCTTGATTATCTTCAGCATGTTGCACTTCTGCAGTAGGAATCTCTACTTATGGAGGATACTCAACCTGAGGATAAACCAAATCAAGATACTCTTCCAGAGGATTCTCCCTGAACCAGTTGAACAGAGCCTGAAAATCTCTAGTTAGCACTGAATACAGATAAGGCTTCCAAATGACCAGAGGCAAGGGATTTTCTACTTCCATTTCATCCACAAAAGGCTTTTCTCCTAGAATCATCCAGTCTGAAATGGGATGAGAGTAGACGCCAACAATATACTCCAAGCTTAGTCCAGCAGGACCAGGAGCAACAACAAGGCAATGCTTCTAGAGGTCCAGAAACTCTGCTTGCACATCCTCAGCAAAAGCTCTCCAGAGCTTTTCAGCAGCCACATGATCCAGCTTGGAGTCATGGGCAACCTTCAGATAATTTAAACCTGTTCTAACTTTATACTTTAACAGTTCAAAGCGTATATCAACAGAGGGTTTTGAAAGGTTATTTCTGAGAATGGTTTTTGGATCAAAGGGGTTGGAAACAGAATAAGGTTCATAAACTCTGTCAAACAAAGAAGTGTTTGAAAAGGATGGAGGAGGTGAAGATTGTGCTTCATTGTCATAGTCAATGACTGTAACAAGAGGGTCAGACAAAGTGGATGGTGATGAAGGGTCAACAATTGGTGAGATTGGTTTAGGAATAGAGGAGGTTTGTTGATTAGTGGAAAATATATTTTTTGATGGAATTGGTGGGAAGATAATTTTTAGTGGTTTGGGGTTTAAAACAGGTTCAGAATGAAGTGGGAGATTTCTTTTTGTGGTGATGGAAGAGGATGGAAGTTCAGAAGATGGTGGTCTTTTCCGAGGAGGTAGGTCAGAGGAAGAATGTAAACTAGAGGTGTCTACATTATCAATTTCTTCTATAAGCTTCTGAAACTGTTCAGAAGTTCTAGGTACTCTGAGGGACTCTATTGATACTTGTTCAGAACTATTAAAAGGTACAGAGTCAGAAATAACAATACCTGAAGGTTTCTTCTGCTTCTTAGCTTTATTTGCAACAGGACCTTCGTTAGTAACCTTTCTCTTCAGCTTCTTCTGTTTCTTCTTCTTATCCTTTTTATTTAACTCATCCAAAGATGAAAGAGTTCTTCCACGAATCCAGGAAGCGTCAACTTCTGACTAGTCTCTTACACACGACTTCAAATAGAGTTTGATAGATTCTGATAGTTCTTCCTTAAAAATCAGAGGGAAATCAGCAACTGGATTTCTTCTAGTCAGAATATCAGGAATCACCTTTGGAGTAGAGGTCACCTTTTCAATCAAATTCATTCTCCTAAGAGTGTGAGCAGTCAGAGTACTCCCACTTACAAGAGACATATCTTGAATAGAGCCAACTGCTCTCAGAGTATCAATCAGACCACTCTCAGTTAGAATGTCTGATATCAACCTTCCCATAGGAATTGTATTCTTCTTTATCTTCGGATATTTCAGACGCTCTTCTTCTCTTGACTCTTTCACATGAGTCCTCAGAAGATGAAACAGAACCTGAGGCAAGTTAATTCTGATACCTTTTTCGATGCAGTACAGAAGGAACTGCTGATCTTGACTGATGTACGTAGCAGAAACAATTGATTTCCTGTGATTGAGAGATCCCAAAATGACCTTTTCCCAAACTTTGTAAGGAGGCTTCAGATCTATAGAATGAGGTGAACCTTTTCTAGAAGTAAATAACTCTGGATAGATTACTTCCCAATTAGTTCTTCCAGGAAGAGAACCAGTTATTCCACCCAAATCTTGGAGGTTGAATAACCTCCTTATCAAATTTTCAGTAATTATAACTTCTTGCCCTAACACGAAGGAGATAATGGCGTTTAAGGTTAGAGTAGCATGGGTCCAAAATTCCTTAACCAACAGAGGATAAACCGGTCCAATGAGACGATCAAAGAAATTTGCCCATCCTTGAACCAACATATTTGTCTTGATGTCGAACTGGTGTGCTTGAAGATTTTCAAAATGAACCATAATTTCACAGAGAACTTCTAACTCTTCATAAGGAATCAAACAGGTTTTCAAAGGAGAGAAGACAGATTGTTGTTGCAATTGTTGCTCTTTTTGATGTTGCTGAGAAGATGAAACTTTTTGTTGAGTGTTTGAAGACAAAGCCATTGAAGATTGCTAGAGATTTCTGGGTTTAGGGTTTTTATGCAGAGAGAATAGAAGACATAAATGCATAAACGAAGATGATGAATGTGTGAAAAGAGGGAAAATGAATATGAAATGAGTTTAAATATGCACGGATTTGAAAATAAAATGCAATGAGATTCTGAATGCAACGGTTACAGAAACTAAATCATTTACATTTAATGTTGATAGACGTTATTTGAGGTAGCGTGAGATTTGAAAAGATTTGCACAGTTACCAAGGGTGGCGTCTCATCAACTGCACGCATGTTTGTCCCTTCAGAATGAACACGTGGTCATCATCTGGAATACATGGTGACAGCTGTTTTGCTTTAACAGAAATTCTGGATCATACTTAGACATATGAAACGTTACCAATAACAGAATCAGAGTGTCTAAATGATCAAACATAACCAGAACATCTGATAAGAAAATAAATAAACATTTCAAATCTAATCCATATATCAGATATTCTCAACACCTTTGTCTAGGCATAAATCCATACTGATGTTCTTCAGAATGAACTTAAACCTATCTTCAGCAAGGGGTTTTGTAAAGATATCAGCCCACTGATGTTCTTTATTAACAAAGTTTAAAGAAAGAACACCCTTCTGAACATAGTCCCTAATAAAGTGATGTTTAATCTCTATATGTTTAGATTTAGAATGTAAGATAGGATTCTTAGGTAAACAAATAGAAGAAGTATTATCACATAATATAGGAGTGTTACTCTCATATATATCTGATAGTCTTCTAGCTGACTTTTCATCTAGAGCATCTGTGTACTACATCCAGCAGCAGCTACGTATTCTGCTTCTGTAGTTGATAATGCTATTGTGGCTTGCTTCTTGCTGTACCAGGAGATTAGATTACTTCCCAGAAACTGACAGCTTCTCGAAGTACTTTTCCTTTCAACTCTATCTCCAGCGTAATCAGCATCACAATATCCTACTAAGTTGTATTCTTCAGATCTTCTGTAGACTAAACCAACATTAGTAGTACCTAAGTGAGACTCTATAGGATCTGATTGGAATCTATAACACAAGCATACACTGAATAAAATATCAGGTCTAGAAGTAGTTAGATATAGAAGAGATCCTATCATACCTCTGTGGATCTTCTGATCTACCTTCTTGCTTACCTCATCCTTACCTAATACACAAGTTGGATGCATGGGAGTTTTTGCTTCTTTGCTTTCAGACAGATTGAACTTCTTCAGAAGCTCTTTGACATACTTGGTCTTATGAACATAAGTTCCTTCAGAAGTTTGATTGATCTGAATGCCTAGGAAATACTTGAGTTCTCCCATCATGCTCATCTCAAATTCTGCCTACATAGACTTAGCAAACTCCTTTCCAAGTGTAGCATTAGATGTTCCAAAAATAATATCATCAACATAAATTTGACAAATTAGCATATCTCTTTTAAAGGTTTTACAGAAGAGAGTTGTGTCTACTTTTCCTCTTGTGAAACCATTATCTAGAAGAAAATAACTTAATCTTTCATACCAAGCTCTGGGAGCTTGCTTCAAGCTGTATAATGATTTCTTTAATTTAAAAATATGTTCTAGAGACTTAGAGTCTTCAAAACCAGGAGGTTGGTGGACATAAACTTATTCATCTATACAAACATTTAAAAAGGAACTCTTAACATCCATCTGATACAGAGTGATGTTATTCTGAGTGGTAAAAGAAATTAATAGAAGAATAGATTCTAACCTGGCCACTGGTGTAAAGGTTTCTGTATAGTCAATACCTTCTTGCTGACTGTAGCCCTGAGGAGCTAGTCTGGCTTTGTTTCTGATGACTTCACCTTTCTCACTCAGCTTGTTTCTGAAAACCCATTTAGTTCCAATGATATTGAATCCTTTAGGTCTTAGAACCAAATCCCAAACATCATTCCTTGTAAACTGATTTAACTCTTCTTGCATGGCAATTATCCAGTCAGCATCTTCCAGAGCTTGATTAACATAAGTTAGCTCAACCAAATATACTAAACCAAATTGATATTCTACATTGTTCTTCAGGAAAGCTCTTGTTCTGATGGGATCATCTTTCTTTCCAATGATAACATCTTCTGGATGAGCAAAGTTGAGTCTAGAAGATCTTCTGAGTGTTGGCTCTTCAGATATTATGAGATTCTCTAAAGACGCTGCAACTTGATCTTCTGCATTATCCTTTCCTTTGGGTTCTTCATGATCTGAGTTAGATATATCTATATCTACAAAATTTTCAAACTTCTTTGGCTTTTTATTGCCAAGCTTATCATCAAATCTGATATTGATTGATTCTTCAACTACCAGAGTTTCAGTATTGTATACTCTGTAGCCTTTTGAGCGTTCAGAATATCCAAGTAGAAAACACTTTTGAGCTTTAGAATCAAACTTGTTCAGATGATATTTAATATTCAGAATATAACAAATACATCCAAAAGGATGGAAATATGAAATGTTGGGCTTTCTATTGTTCCATAATTCATAAGGAGTCTTATTTAGAATAGGTCTTATTGAGATTTTATTCTGAATATATCAAGCTGTGTTAATTTCTTCTGCCCTGAATTGCTTAGCCATATTAGCCTCATTGATCATGGTTCTGGCCATTTCTTGTAGAGTCTTATTCTTTCGTTCTACAACTCCATTTTGTTGTGGAGTTCTAGGACAAGAGAAATCACGGGCAATACCATTTTCTCTAAAATAAATTTCAAATAATCTGTTCTCAGATTCACCATCATGATCACTTCTGACTTTTATGATTTTGCATTCCTTTTCAGATTGAATCTTAGTACAGAAGTCAAAGAACACATAATGTGACTCATCCTTGTGTTTTAAGAACTTTACCCAAGTCCATCTGCTATAGTCGTCTACGATGACCAATCCATATTTCTTGCCTCTGATTGATGCTGTTTTGATAGGGCCAAAAAGATCAATGTGCAGAAGTTCTAAAGGTCTAGAGGAAGAGACAACATTTTTAGACTTGAACGCATGTTTTGAAAACTTCCCTTTCTGACATGCTTCATAAAGAGCATCTGATTTATATTTCAGATCAGAGAGTCCTCTAACCATATTAAGTTTGTTAATCTGAGAAATCATTCTCAAACTAGCATGACCTAATCTTTTGTGCCAGACCCACTGCTCTTCGTTAACAGACAGAAGGCAAGTAACCTTTTGGTTCTTAAGATCTGAAAGATCAATATTATAATATTGTTCTTTCTCTTGCCTGTAAATAAGATTGAGCCATCCTTCTGACTAATAGCTTTACAAGACTTTTGATTAAAAATTATGTCATAACCATTGTCACTTAATTGACTTATGGACAATAAGTTATGAGCTAATCCATCTACTAAAAGAACATTAGTTAAAGAGGGAGAGTTACCAATACATATGGTTCCAGAGCCAATGATTTTTCCCTTCTGATTCCCTCCAAACTTTACTTCTCCAGCAGATTTAAGTTCCAGATCTTGGAACATAGACCTTCTTCCCGTCATGTGTCGTGAGCACCCAGAGTCGAGGTACCATGACATGTTTGTCTTTTAAGCTTTGAAGGAGATCTGCAACAGGAATTATCTTATCCTTAGGTACCCACATTATTTTGGGTCCTTTGGGGTTTGTCCTTCTCAAGTTCTGATTGAACTGAGATTTAGCATAATATTTATCATAATATTTTCTAGAGTGTGCAATAACATATTTCTTTGTGTGTGTTATGTGGGAACTCTTAGAGTGTGATGTGTGTTTGATATAATGAGAATGGCCATACTTGAACTGTTCATACAAATGTTTGTATTTTATAATCATCTCATCAAAAGATTCAAGCTTATATGGGGTTTCACCCTTAAAGCCTATGCCTATTCTCTTGTTTCCACTTACACCATATATCATAGAGGCTAGCTGACTTCAGCCTATACCTCTAGATAAGAACTTTCTGAAGCTCAAGTCATATTCTTTCAGAATATTGTTAGTGCTTGGAATAGACTTTTCTGAACTTGAAGATGATTCAACATCTTTAGTTAATTTTAAAACCTTTTCTTTCAGTTCAGAGTTTTCTATTTCAAGTCTCTTAGTTTCAGATTCAAAGAGCTTTTTAAGCTTTTTGTGTTTGATACTAAGTTGACTTTTGACTTCCAGAAGTTCTGATAAGCTGGAAACTAAATCATCTCTAGTAAGTTTAGAAAATACCTCATCAAAGTCTGTATCTGAAGTAGACTCTTCACCAGCATCAACTGTCACCATGAGTGCTATGTTGGCTTGCTCATCTTCAGAGTCTGACTTTTGATCTGATGAATCTGAGTCATCCCATGTAGCCATTAGACCTTTCTTCTTTTCAAATCTTTTCTTGGGCTTTTCCCTCTGAAGCTTTGGACATTCATTCTTGTAGTGTCCAGGCTCTTTGCATTCATTGCACGTCACTTTCTTCTTGCTAGATCTTCTGTGTTCAGAAGATTCTCCCTTTTCAGGCCTCTTGAAGTTATTGAAGTTCTTGAATCTTCTTTGCTTGCTCTTCAAGAGTTGATTTACTCTTCTGGATAAGAGAGATAATTTATCTTCTTCTTCTTCTGACTCTGACTCGTCAGATTCTTCTTCTTCTGCCTGAAAAGCGTTAGTGCATTTTTTATTATTAGATTTTAATGCAATAGACTTACCATTATTTTGAGGCTCATTTGCATCTAGCTCAATCTCGTGACTCCTTAAGGCACTTATCAGCTATTCAAGAGACATCTCATTCAGATTCTTGGCAATCTTGAAGGGAGTCACCATGAGTCCTCATCTTCTGGGTAAGCTTCTGATAATCTTCTTTACATGATCAACTTTGGTGTAGCCTTTATCTAGAACTCTCAATCTAGCAGTCAGAGTTTGGAATCTTGAAAACATTGCTTCAATGTTCTCATCTTCTTCCATTTTGAACGCTTCATATTTCTTGATTAGAACCAGAGCCTTTGTCTCCTTGACTTGAGCATTTCCTTCATGAGTCATCTTTAGAGATTCAAAGATGTCATGAGTTGTTTCTCTGTTTGTTATCTTCTCATACACAACATGAGAGATAGCATTTAACAATACTGCTTCCATTGTTACCATTGTTTTGCTCAGGAGTAGAAGTAGAAGTAGTTGTTTCAACCATTTTGTTTTTCTCCCTGAATCTTTTATCTAACACGATTAAGTGCTTGCACCTAGAACCGGCGCTCGGATGTCAATTGAAGGAGTGAAAAACACTTAGAAATTAGGGGGATTGAATAAGTGTAACTTCTCAAAATTGGTAGATAAAAATAAATAACACAATTATTTTTATCCTAGTTCGTTGTTAACTAAACTACTCCGGTCCACCCCTGACAAGGTGATTTACCTCAACTGAAGATTTAATCCACTAATCAAACTGATTACAATGGTTCTCCACTTAGATACCCTCTAAGTCTTCTAGAGTCTACATATCACAACTTTTTCACTCTAGGAAATCCTTTTACAATCAATGTAAAAATAAATATTACAAGAGTTTGATTTGTTTCTAAGAAAGTTGTAATCACCAAGTGATATTTCTCTTAAGTTCTAGCTCGTAACACTCACTAAAATATTACAAAGTTGTGAGGTTGAAGATGAGATTCTTCTTCGCTTTTCTTGATTTCAGTTTGACAGCGTTTTGGTATATTTGCGCAATAGAGTTGTTGCTGCTTCTGAATCAAAACAACTATTTATAGGCGCTGGAGGAAATGTGACCGTTGGGAGCATTTAATGCTTTGCGTGAATAGTACACTGCCGCATTTAATGTTTCACACTTTTGTCAACTACCTCGAGCCATGCTTTCACTGTTTTTACTGACTTTGCCTTTTGTAGATTCTAACGTTCCTTTTGTCAGTCAGAGATTTGACGTTATAGCCTTTTATACTTGTACTTTCTTCTAGACACATAATATGTAGAATAGACGTTTGAATATCAGAGTCTTCAGCTTTGGTGCAGAATGCAACTTCTGTCTTCAGACTTTGAAGTGCTTTGAGCGTGATATCATCAGAGCTTCAAAGCTTTGCTTCTGACTGCCATCTTCTGATGCTTTCTAGTTCATATTCTGATTTTGCAGGACCATCTTCTGATGTCTTGCCAGACCACGTGCTGATGAAGCCATCCAGAACTACCGGGTCAGTGCTTCTGAACGCTGATTTGTGCATACTCTTTTATACTTTTCCTGAAATGGAAAACGTTGATAATTAGAGTACCACATTCTCTTATACAAAATTCATACTTAATGTTATCATCAAAACTAAGAATATTGATCAGAACATTTCTTTTTCTAACATTAGGTACCACTTGAATTAATTAAATTGCAGGATTACAATGTAAGTATCATTGAATTAATTTGCAGGAATTAATAAACCATTTAGTCGATCCAATCTATACCATTGAAGTAAATTCCTTAGCAGGGATATATCAGTATTGGTAGTATAATTGCAGAAAAACATGAGGTGCAAGTATCAGTAGCTTGACCATATTAATGTAACAGATAGCAGCAGTATAATTGAAATAGCAGATATGAACAAAATAACCATGGGAACAGAAACGATATTATTAACAGGTTTGACAGGTCTATATGATTTCTAGCAGTATTAATAAAATAGAAGAATAAAATTATTAGTGAATAGAAAATAAATAAATGGTAGACCAGAACTAATTTAATCAAATAGAATAAATTAGGCGTGTCCGGAAATGATTCGGTATCCGTATTTTTGGTAATGTTTTGGCGATGTTATGATGCGAAGAACCTTATGAATTTTGTGATTTTCCGTTGTATTATTTGTGATGATTTGTGATGATTGTTGATTATAGTTGTTGACTTATTGCGTATGCATTGTTGTTGACGTGTTGTTGTGACGTGGTGATATTAAGTCGTAGGCCTATGGCCAGTGACGATGCGATGCTATGATTTTGTGATTATTGCGAAATGCAGGAAATAAAGTGACGTTGAGTTACCTCTAATTATTGGTAACATTTGTGATATAGGTGTATGCCTCGTGACGATGTTGTTGTGATTTGTTTTGTGATGATGCATTCATTGAGTCTCATGATTGCATTTTTTGTGATGACTTGGATTGGCAAACAATGTCGAAGGCACATGCCTGTTTTGTTGCCTCTATTTATTGACAATTGGCGATGGGGGCTGAAGCCTTGGGTACCACGTGCATGTGCATTGTTAGAGTCACATTTCATTTGTGTGATTGTGAGTTTACGTGTTATGATGTCTGGACTTATGTAAATTATTGTGAAATCTGAATATGAATTTATGTGAGATATTGTGACGTGTGTTGTTTTGATTTAAACAGTGAAGTAAACTAGACGGTAATGATTATACTGCAAAGTGATGATTATGATGACTTGAACCGTATATATACTGTTTATCACCACCTAGTTTATATTGTTTGATATCTCACATCTTTTATTTGTTTCGCCATTACTTGTATACTGGTAACGTGCAGGTGATAGCTTTAATGAAGATTTAGACGCTGTGAATCGAGTCGGTGGTTGCTCTGATACGTAGCACTCGGGGGATAAACGTGTGTTTTAACTATTAGTTCCTTGTTGAATTTTTTTTAGTGATGTTTTATTGTTGAATTGTAGCTTTTAACCGATTATAGTTGTTCTTAGAAAACAATTTCAACACACTGATAACCTGTTAACAAAACGCAATAACTAATTATACTTCTCTAAAAGCTAAAAATATTACATCATGTAATCGAATATAAGAACGTAGTAATCCTACATTTGATTAATTGATGTTTAGAAGGGAGAAAAAATCCTGTCCACCCCTAATTTAGAGTTTCAAGCTATAATCATTAAGCCCATTGCTATATGTTGCTTTAAATTTGTTACTCCTATTAGGTTAGTATCGATTTAAATGAAGTCATACTTCAAAACAAATCTTTTATACACTTTTAATGTGATTTCCTATTGTTAGTTCCAAGAAGACTTCAGCTATGGTTAGGTAGGTAGTAGGAAAATGATATAAGGAAGACGCATTTGCAAACAGAGTAAGGTAGTAGTATAGGTTAATCATGAAATTTTCGCAGGTTTTCACGATGGCCTTTTGGTTCACTAATGTTTCACGCAACTTATTTCCTTTCATGTTTCATGTTACTGCTTTTATCCCTTTTCTTTCTATTTTTTTTAATAATTTAATAATTTTAATTTTTTTATAAAATTATATTATTAATAATAATAATAATAATAATAATAATAATAATAATAATAATAATAATAATAATAATGACACAAGATAAGTAAAGTTAAGTAAATACAACTATATAAAAAAAATTAATGATGGTTTTGTTGTAGGTAGATAAAAAACATAGCAAATGTCTGTGGGCATAGGACAATTTTCTTGCTGCAACGACATCAATAGTTAATCAAGAAAATTTAAAGGATCAATTGCGATAAATAATATTGGAAGTATATAATATGTCAAAAAATTTATGAAGTCTTTTTTAGTTGAATTGATAAAACAAGTGGCATAGTGATCAAATGTAATATGGAAAGTCATGGTTTAATATTTTCTCTATTTTATAAACAATTATAACTTATCTGTATAAATAGATTTGTCTTAGCAGTGATCGTTCTCTAAACTTCATTGCAGGCAATTCTCACTCACTCAAAAGGTTTTTGTGAATGTCTAGTGAATTATCTGAGATGAAAAAACCAATTCACTTTTTCAAAATCATAGTCACTCAAAGTATTCATCAAGAAAAGCTCGTAAGCCTAAGCCTTAGATTATTTCTTCAAGTATAGTTTATGTTTCTTTATTTTTATCACATCATTGTATTATGTTACTTTCTATTTGGCAACTCGATAGATAATGCAGCATAGTTTTATGAATTCTATCATGCATGGATATTAATCTGGTATAAATCATTGACAGATGATATCAAGAAAGTTTGTGAAGAAATATGGAAGATATCTTCCAAAAGCTATATGTCTAAAGACTCCTAATGGTGCAGATTGGAAAATAAGTTTGGTAAAAAGTGATGGCAAGATATGGTTTGAAAAGGGTTGGAAAGAGTTTGCAGAGTATCATTCTCTATCTCATGGCCATCTTCTTGTTTTCAAATACGAAAGAACTTCCCAATTTGAAGTAAGAATCTTTGATAAGAGTGCTTTAGAGATAAAATATCCTTTGAAAAGAATTGAAGCTAACAATAAAGAAGATTGTAGAGCAACTCAAAAGAGAAAAGTTTATTCCTCCTTTGAAATTGGAAGCAGTAGTTGTGTCAAAAAGCGCAAAGGTATAAGTTATTATCTTTTTTATTCGCGTTGTTAAGTCTAGTAAAAAATCTTATGGAAATGGCAAGACAATTTTATCAACATGAAATATGTGCCTCATGTTGTTCATGTTTTTGCAGGAAAGCGCGGGAATACAACACTTGAAAGAGCAAAATCATTGAGAACATGTAATCCATCTTTTGTTGTTGTCATGGGTGCATCATACGTTGAACACCATTTTCTTTTGGTAAGCTGCAAACAAACATTTAAGCTTAGCTTATCACAACCTTTAGTCAATTATTGTTAGTATATATAATAAAGGATAATTAAAGAAGATGAGAATTTTAAGAGATATTAGTGAAAGGATTAGTATCTATTCATTAACATTTTACTCTTTTTTTTCTTCACGCAGAGTATACCATCTGAATTTGGTAAGAAAAACTTTGATTTGGATATGAAGAGAGGGTATATTTGTTTTCAGGTATTAAACAATGAAAAAACTTGGCCTGCAAAGTACACAAGGAGGATATCCAATAAAGGAAGAATAAAGTTTGAAATCACACACTACTAGAAATACTGGAATTTCCTGCGGATTTACCTGCGGATTTTAGCTAAATTTCCGCAGGAAACACTTTACCTGCGGATTTTCCTGCGGTTTATTGTCCCCAGCTAAAACCTTCGTGGGTAATATTTTCGGCAGGAAGTTCCGCAGGTAATTCCGCAGAAAATCCGCAGGAAAATTTCGCAGGTAAATCCGCAGGAAAATTATTTAAAAATTAAAAAAAAATAATTTTGTAGTCTCTAGATATGTATTGCTTCTACTAAATACTAAACAATATATACAATCACCAAAGTTATGCAACAGTGGTTTTCTCCAAAAGACAAATCATGTGCCAGAAATTAACATGTAATGAATGAAAATTGGTACAAATAGGGACCAATTCTAATTATCATGTATATATGTGAGATACATAATCATATACAATATATTATTACATTTAAGGGTTAAATAAGTTTTTGGTCCCTATAAATATTGCAGTTTTCATTTTTAGTCCTTCCCTGCCTTTAGGCAACGCTTTTTACAAAAACACCGTTCCTAGAACCAGCTAAAACCGTTGCCAAAACTCATGAGGGACTAGAATTTTAGTTACATCACATCACTGATTGATTCACTTAGCAATGTGATTCAGTGGTTCTGATAGTCTGGCCTAGGTATATCTATATTTACTTGAGTCATCCAAAGTATCTATCTGCATGACAATATACAAGAATCCTAAGGTTAACATCACGTTATTATTTAGTTATAACCAAAAGATATACTAAATGTATCACTATACAGGGGTAACAAAAATTGAGAGATGAAAACATTGTATGGACCATTTTATAATTGATATCTAGATTTTTTTAATATTCGTGACTAGAACATTTTTTGGGTCAACTTTATCTCCTTATCTTATCTTAGTTCCATGCTGATAGAGTGTATCCAATAAATGAGCTAGAGCTGAGCATCATGGGTTCAGGCCCCAAAAAATCAACATAAAAAATAATTGTGAAAAGTAGAAGGCTACTTATAAGAGAAGTAGAACTTTAGTCATGTAAGTTTCTCATATGCTAGTAATGTAACTGATGTAAACAAAGGAGTGTGAACTGGTGTAGAACTGGTGCGCCAGTATAAATATTGCACTAGCTCACTTGTAAACATTTGATCAATGAATGAAATATTCAAGAAACTTAAGCTTCTGTTAATACAATATATTTGAAACACGAGCTCTTGGTATCTTATTATTTATCATAAACATTAAACATAAATTTTAATCATAGCACACTCCTTATAAGGTTCACAAGATAATCCAACGAGACAAAAAGTTAAGGTTGTCCAAGTATAAAATCTTTGAAGGGGAATATAAACGTACAATTTCCTCTAAATTTTGGTGGTAACTTCCTAATAAGAAATTGCACATGTATCAAGAAGGATCCCGAAGTGGAGGAAGATCCGTACCACTTCAATTTGTTACAGATATCGTAGTAGTTGGCAGCTTGTGACACACATGTATAGGTACACTGAATGGAAGAGGTAGATTCATATTATCAAATCAATGGTACCTTGTAATTGAAGAAAGGCATGTTAGTTCTTCTCTTCTCCTCGTATTTAGCTTAAACCATGTGCTTCCTTCCACTTTGATAGACGTTCACCCTCACAATCAACTAACGTTAACTATAAAGAAAATAAATTACTACATGATAATAAGAATCTTTATTGATCTTAGTCTGTCATGATAATTGTTGCCACACATCAGCTCCCTTCCACCTTTCACTTCAACGACTATTATTTTATATTTTTGTTACTTATTAAGGACATTTTGGTGGCATGATTATATACTTGACTACCACAAATTAAATTATATAAATTTTCTACTCATTCAATTTTGTCGGTTGTAACTTTACTAGTGTAGTTGGCAAACACTTATGGGCTTATGTAGTTAAGAACAACCATTCCCTCAATCATATTTATTAGAAAAAATTATAAGGGCAGTAACAAAGCTAGCTATATGTGATGATTATAAACTTTTCAAAGTTACTTAATTCAACAGTAAATATATTATATGGGATATGCTTTCATTTTGCATTAAGCTTTTGATTATTGTCCTAGGCTGCTAACCTAGAAAAAATTCAGCTTAAGATCTATAAACATATTCAACTATCAAATAATAAAAAAGAATAATCTATAAACACGGGCAACAGTTTAACATACCACAAATTTTTGAAGTAGCAGCCGTAGAATGTTTTCTAGGAAAAGGTTCTCATCTTGGGCCAATTTTGTTTGTTTCTGTTAAATCACAAATCAAAACAAACAAACAAAAATCACAACCTTTAACAATGTCAAATCAAAGTTACTACAAAAGAAACACATTTAGAATAAAACTTAGTCCACCTTATTTAAGTAGTTAATATTTCAACCAAAACCAAATATATTTCTAATAGATCTTCTAACAGTATTTGATAGGACACTTTAGTCAAGGAAATATATATGCACCAGAAACAGGTAATTTCATAACTGATGAATTCAATTTGTAGGCCCATCAAATTTGGAATCCATTGAGTTTTTTTCTTTCTTTCAGTATCAAAGGTGCAGCAGGGACCATATATACATGTTTCTTAAAATAGTGTCTGTCACTGTCTTCGAAAATAGGGACCATACATACTTACTATCCTCTCTTCTCCTTAAAAGAAGAAATTAGATCAAACAGTATTTTAAAATAATCTCAATTAGAACAGCTACAAATTATAAACTTAAGAAATGAGGAAAAAGTTATCCTTTCTATATAATAATAATTTCAAACCTTCCCGAATAAACAGGTCACGGAATATCCTTTTGAGATAAGCGTAATCTGGCTTATCATCAAACCTTAATGAGCGACAGTAATGGAAGTATGATGCAAATTCTGTTGGATAACCCCGACACAAAGCCTGGAATAAGCAGTAAATTCTTAGTATAGGTCATGAAGGAGTAGATAATATAAGCACTAATAAAGACTGAATAACAATTTAATTAACTCACTTCAATCGATGTAGAAACCTTTTTTTCACTAATTTTCTCATACTTTTGCTTCTTGTTTCCTGCTTTAAGTCCCCGCCAAGGAAGACTATAAACAAAGAAAACATAAATAAGATAAAGTACAAAGTGCTGGCAGACACCAAAGTATAGGTGGAAAGTAATAATCACCTCCCTCTCAGGAAGTACATCAAAACGAAACCAAGAGACTCTAAATCATCTCTTCGACTTTGTTCTATACATCAATCATCAGAGAAATAGAAGCAATATTAGATAGCAAAATTTAATCATTCAGAATACAAGTTGAATGAAGGGTCATAACACATACCAATGCCAAGGTGAGTATTCATGCTAGCATATCTTGCAGTTCCAGTCAAATTTTTATTTTCCCTGCAGTGTTGATGATTGAACAGAGTAGACAAATCAACTCAAAAAATTATTTTCAAATAGTAGCAGCCAGGTCTACACTCTTAGAATAAATGACTGAAAAATTGATAATATTGCCGACAAGATTCATAGCCTGACCCTAGTAGAATCTAGAAATCAGAAACTAAAGTAAGAGGAAGTGTTAAAACAGTATGCATATATTACACTTTTAATATACACACTAGTGAGTCCTTTACAGCCTCTCATCTTCAAATCAACCAAATGAATGCAAGAAACCAACATGGAAATGAATAACCAACATGAATTAGACCTTACGTGTTAATTGCGACTGAAAAACCTTCTTTCTACAAGCAATCAAAGCAAAAGGTGGTGATTTCCTTGAAGCTCCTGTTTAAGGGGCAGAAGGAGCCTGCAGAAGATGGACCTATAACTGTCAGGTCATTTAAAATTGCAGATGGAAATGATAGAATGAGTAGAGATTATTGTTTAAATAGAGCAGAATCATTTCCAATGAACACGACAACTAAGTTGACCCAAAGTTGCAAGCAATACTTTCTCCCTTTCAACCACATCAGAGTTTATGAATGCCAATTCTTCAAGACCATTACTCACTGCCATACCAAGAGCCTTAAGCCCTTCACCAGTTACAAGACAACAACTTTGAAGCCTAAGACTAAAATCATTTCAACAAACACCTTGTTTACAAAAATCACATAAGTTTATATTCAACCTAACTTAAAATCATCTAATTTCAGAAATGAATAGGAACAAATTTACCACATCAGAAAAACAGGAACAAAACCCTAGCTATGGAAACTGAAACTCTTGTAACATTCACGATTTCAATTGATTTTTAGCTTAAGCCATAACTTGATAGCACTGGTATTTCTTATTAAAGTGTGAAGATGCGGTGATGGGACTCCGAGGAACGAAATGTATATAATGTCAAGAGAATACCTGAGTTGAAGTGTGAAGATGAAGAAGACCACAACGCTAGGCTCCGGCGAGATTGCGGCAACAAAACACCGGCGAAGATGCGGTGATGGCAACAGAACACGGTTGAATACAAGAGAAGAACGAAGTGATTTTTAGGTGTTTGAAGTTGAGTAGCTACAACGTGAGAGTGAGCGAGTGGTGGTTTCTTAGGTTTTTGAATATTGTTTAAACGTGAGAGTGAGAAATTTCTTGAACAAATCAATGTAACTAAAAAAAGAACAACGCAGTGTAGTGGCTTAGTGCGGTTAATTGATTTAAAACCTGGGTTCGATTCCCATCAAGTTAAACTTTTACAATTTTATTTTTTAAAATATAAATTCCCATCAAATTAAATTTTTACAATTTTATTTTTTAAAAACTTTCATACCTATTATTTTTTGAACTTAATGGTACTGCACTGTCAGTGTAAATTTTTTTGAACTTACACGGTCAATACATCACAACCCTTAAAAATAAACATTTTATATTTAATTAAAAGAAAAAGTCAAATTTTTATATAATTTAACAGTTTAGATTTCACTAACAACAGTGTAAAACTGCTTTACACTGTCAGGGTATTTTCATTAAATACTTTTTTTTTATAAAACTATCCTATTATTAAAATATAATAAGTTGAAAAATTATATATATATATATATATATATATATATATATATATATATATATATATATATATATATATATATATATATATATATATATATATATATATATATATATATATATATATATAAATCAAAATCTACATACCATTTATTTATTTTATTAAAAATTAAGATTAAAATTAAAAATAAAAATTAACTAAAATACATTATAAAAATAATTAATAACATAAAAAAAATTAAGATAAAAAAAGTAAAATTAAACTAAATAAAAAACCACTATAAATAAAATTAATAAAATAGAAAAAATAATGATTAATCATACAATATAATAAAGCAAAATGAGATTTTTGGCAATTTTGACAAGTGTCACAATTATAGAGAGCTTACTATTTTTATTATTTCTACATTAGGAAATCTTACTATAATTGTTAATTTAATAATTATTTTTTTAAAAATTATTATATATTCACTTTGGTCTTATTTATAATTAATTATCCACCTATTTAATTTATAAATTTTTTATAATAATTATGGACCATTTATTTTCCCAAAAATTGTTTCGCGTGAACCAACTATACGCTTCCAATATGATAGGCTTTTACGGCTAAATCAATTCAGTTTTCTATTTCCAACAATTTCCATGCCTTTTGATATTTCCTTCCCACATTAATCAAAATATTCGTTGATTCAAACAATATTTGATGGCTTTTAGATCTTCCTCATACATTAAAATACAAACTTTTAGATTCTAACGTATTCCTATATAAACCCTAGAGCCCTAATCCCATTTCAGAGCCATTTCTATAGTACAAATACAAATTGGTTTTTTCTGAAGTTCATAAACTTTTAAAGTTTTTTAATTATTTTTGTGTTGTAGAAATATAAGCATGCTGAGTTTTTTTTCTGAAAATCATGAGTTGGTTGTTTCTCTTTTTCTCTCTGTTTCAGATCTGCTGAAGGATTATGCTGTGTAATTTTTAGCTGCCTCTATAACACTCTTTTTCGGTGTGTTTTATTTTTGTTTGTCAGATTTTCTTTTTTGGTGTGTTTTCTTTTTATTTGTCAGATTTTGGTTACAGTTCGAGTGGAACCTGAGAGATTAATTATGTCTTCTTTGTTGACCAGAGTTTGCAGTGGTGTCTTCGTTGTTGACCGGAGTTTGTGGTGCCGATGCTGCAGTGGTCAGGTGGTTTTGCACTTGGATGAAATTGAAAAGGTTTTGGTTGAGCGTTTGCTTGGGAAATTGTCAGTAGATATTGATTTTCTGATGATGCTTTTTGAGTTGGATTAGTGGTGGATTCCCTAACATTACTGATAGGAATGATGAGTTACCTTTGAGGCTTGAAGATGAAGATTGCTCTTTTTTTTAATACATGTATTCTAATTAAAAAAAATAAAAACTAAATTTTATTTTATTTTTTAATACATGTATTCCATTAATGTATTTCATTATTTCTAATCCATCCTTAGCTTTATTGTCGTTACCAGATATATCTCCTTCTCATTATTTTTATCATTTCAATTTTTATACTAAATTTAGTATTAAAATTTTGATTATTATTATTATTATTATCAATCATAATAATAATAATAATAATTTTTTATTATTATTATTATTAATGTTTATTGTTATTTATATTTATTTTTATTATGTTCCAATAGATCTAATTAAACAATAACTTTTTATATTTTTTTTGTAATAACAACGGTAAAAAAAATTATTTACTTTATATTAAATTGAAATAGATCTTTTATGTGATATCTTTTTACTTCGTTTATTTCAATATTATTATTTTTTCTATATTCAAATGTTTTTATTTTTTTTCTATTGACCATTACATAGAAACTTGACTTACATATTTATTCTTTTAAACCTATAATAAAGGTATAAATTTAGAACAATAATTAAATAATTAATTAAATTTAATATTGTTTTGAGAATTTGAATTTTGCTTAACATAAAGTTTAATTTGCATCAAAAGTAAATTTTATCTTATTAAAAATGTATAAAATAATATATAATAATTTGTACCTATAAACTTTATTTATTTGTGATTTTTTTTCTTAAAAATACATGTAATTAACTATAATTACAAACACTATTAAAGTGTAACAAATTATATTAAAATATTAGTTTATCATAAAAGTTTGTATTTTTTAAAATAAAATATTAATATTTATTCTAAAATATTTGATTAATACACAAATTTATTACTTTAAAATTTGATACGGTAAAATTTGGACAATTTATATTCTCTTACTATATTTAATAAAGATCAATAAATTAATTTGATATATTTTATTATATTCAAATTTTTATCTTCAAATATCATAAGAGTCATTTTTCATTTGTGTTAGTAAATTATTTTAGAGGCTTATGTAGTATATCATTTTTGTTTTTGTTTTAGTGAATGAGATGATATAATTTTATAACATAAAACATATATTATTATTATTGAATAGATTCATATTAAAACGGGTTTTAGTTTATAACTAAAATACAACTTAATATTTATGAAATTTTTAAATTTAGTATTAGAAATATGTACATTGAAATAACACACAATTATATACCTATGCAAATTGTATTTATACTAAAAATTGCTATAAGTATTATATCTTAGACATGAGACAATTATGATGTATGAAAAACACAATTTTCTTATGAAAAACACAAATTTGTCTTTTTTTTTTATTCAATTTATTTTATTATATATTAAATAAAAGATCTATTTTATATATTTTTTTTTATTCAATTGCTATAAGTAAGATTTGTAAATTATAAGTGTTTTTAAAATGAGATTTTTTACTTAAAAAATATTTAACTCGTGCCTCGCACGGGTCTAAAGTACTAGTTTTATTAAAAATTGAAATATGTCAAATTCGCAGGTGAAACCGCAGGAAGTTTTCCTGCGGAATTACCTGCGGATTTTGTATTACAATTTGGTTTTAATAAAAGTTAATATTTCCTGCGAAATTACCTGCGGATTTTATATGATTGATAAATATTTGGTTTAAAATATACGTTCCGCAGTAAAATCCGCAGGAATTCCTGCGGAATTTGCTGCCAAATATAAATCCGTAGAAAATTTATTTATTTTAACAAAGTCCCAGGAAAATCCGCAGGTATACCTGCGGAATATTTTCCACAGAAAATTCCGCAGGTAATACATGTATTTCTAGTAGTGACAGGTGGATGGAAGAAATTTTCAGAAGACAATAATTTGAAAGTTGGTGATGCATGCAAGTTTGAGCTCATTCTTAAAACTAATATGACCCTCCTTGTTCACATTTTTAGAGAGACATCAATTGTTCAACTTTCCAGATGAAAGGAAAAGCTGCAGAAGGATAGAGAAAAGGATGGAAATCACCACCAAGGAGTTTTAGTTGTTTTGAATGAAGCTTTATTAACATTGCATGTATTTAGTACATGTAAGCACTAGTAGTCTACTGCTTGTAACCAGGAGCATTTCAACTTTTATTTTGCATTTTTTAAACCTGTTATTTTGCATTTCTGGATATTACTCTTAATTAGTATCCCAAACAAGAATGAACATCAATCGGAAAAATATAACACTTCATAAAAATTACATGCGATATACCAAAAGTGAAAGGGGAAAATCTAAACAAATAAGTCTACTTTCAAGATGGGCCTCTTTCTAGTTTTTTTTTTATTGTTTTGAAAAGTGGGTACCTAGAATCACTTTGACGATCAAAGATGAGAAGATCAAAGATGAGAAGTAAAAGGTTTTTAAAGAACTTTTTAACGTACCTTGATTTGACATTTGTAGTCATTACAAAATTAGCATCCCAATGTTTCAAGTTAGTAGGAGAGTGAGATGAAGTGAAATAAAATTTAAATTTGAAATACTTGTGAAATCACGCGTTTTTCTCTTTATATGATAAAGTGGTTAAAACCGCTCGTGGAATTGACGGCATATTATGCGCAGGACCTTTCGATTGATCTGGACGATATAAGATGATTTAAAAAGGTGAGATCATCTATCTTTATATTCGGTGTATGATTCAGTGTGTCATTCACTCTTGTGTCTTAATTATTGGGCCTTCCCGTGACCCGTAGCAATTCGTCCCCCCCCTAAAGCCCTTGTCTCTATTTGTAGGGTGAGGGTTTCGCCGTGCTCATTTTTTGACTGATCATTATTTAGTCCAAATGAATGGTCATGGTGTGACATCACTTTTATTGGAAACTTGTGCCTTAAATGAATTTCACGCGTTAGGTCTCTTTTTGCAGCTCACTTACTTAGCAATGATGACCTTTGAGAGCTAAGACACTATAGTATCTCTGAGGGGATCTAGATCATCGATAATGATTTCTTCTATTGTTATTGTATGACATCCTAGGGTTCTTTATGCTGGAAGTAGCCATAAAAGCTTCATTGCTCAGTATTTTAGTCGTGCATGTGAACATCACAACCCTGCCAAATTATCCACCAACATATCTATTTTCGGTGATGGATATGAATCCTTTGGACATGCCCGATTAAGATCAGTGTAGTCCATGCACATTGTCTATTTTCCAACGGCTTTCCTGATTAGCATAACATTGGAAAGTCATTTAGTATATCTCCCTTCGTAGATAAAGTTGGCATACACCTGAACTTGAAACGTCTGGGTAGTAGCTTCAAATTTCTCTAAAGACTATCTCCTTTTTAATTGGGATGCGTACAGGGCAACAAGGATCTTCCAGTGGAAGTCAAACAATGTAATCAACTCTAATTGTGGCACGAATCTTCCTTGATGCTTGTGTCCTAGACCTTGAATGACTTCAACCATTTTAATGGGGAATTCCTTTTTCTTTGGGAAATTTTCCGAGTCCATATTGTTGTTCTTGGCGTACTTGACCGTTCGTCGTTTTTTAGTCAACCCTTCAACTATGTCCTTTAGCAAGATGCAATCATCCATGTTGTAATCGTGATTTTTGTGGAAACGACATTACTTGGATTTAACTGTCTATGCAAGCTATCTAGCCGGATATGAAATATTTATCTCGATTTTCTTGAACTCTCTATTGGTGCATCCTTTTCATATTTTCTCCCACGAAGTGTTGAGGAGAGTATAGGCATCAATTCTTGAGAGGGAGTCCATGCTCACTTTCTTCTTTCTTACGACCAATATCTTTCTTTGGTGGTCGACTAGATATGGAATTTTTATTTCATTCTTTTCCTGGAGCATGTTCTTCATGTTCTTTCTTCTTTAAAGGAAGGTAGATTTCTGGAGAAGTGTATCTACCTTTTTCTCTTTCCAGATCAGCGGAAGGAGTTCAGCATCTTCAATATCTTCGGTAGGTTGGAGATTTTTGGATCCCCTCTTGGTGAGTTTCTATCGGAATATTTATCAATTCCTAGATGAAGGTTTGGTTTCTTCGTGAAACTGCTTCTTGTACAATGTTGTTCCTTAAATTAGCGTGGTGTAGGCTTTCTTCAATCCAAAGTAATCATTCCACTAAGGACTGGGAATTCTGCTGTTGTGCCATATTATAATCAGTGTTCAACAGTTATTTGGTTTCTGGCACACCAAGATTAGCTTACAACAATTGAAGTCATGAAGCATTTTTGGTCCAAACACCATAGGAAGTGATGAAGGTATAAGTGACAGTTTACCTTGTTGAAGTTGCAGAGTAGATCCGAGGAATAGAAGAGGTTAGAATTTCTCTATGAAATTTCCCTAGGTTGGATAAGATCTTGCTATGAAGAGACAAATGGAGAATCCAAAAGGAATTCATCGTTAGCTCTATGAACTGCCTTTGGCTATTTGAACTATGACAATTGTGATAGCTTCATATTAAACGGTGGAGCGAGTAACTTTACAAGAAGCCAATATAGAAGAATTTAAAGGAAAATTTGAGGAAAGAGAAGTTGAAATTCAAGAGAGAATATTGAGAACTAGAGATTTGCGACTCTAAGGATAGAGATATAGATTTCTAGACCAGGGGAACTCCACTTTGATAACTTGAGAAATGAATGTTTGAATGTGTAAATATGAAGGAACCATATGTCAATTCCCACAGACGATTCCATTTTTTTTGTGGTGGAACCAAAATTTATTGATGAATAGACAATGATGATCCCTGCAATGGACTCAAGCTTCCAATGCAGGGGAGTGCGACTGCCCTACAATGTTAACACTCCAACACCCAAGTTAGTATGAAAGTGAGATGATGTGAAGTGACATTTGAATTTGAATCATGAAATTGGTCGTGTGTTATGCAGAGGACTTTCTGATTGATATGGAGGGTGCGAGATGATCTTATGGTTGAGATCATCCATCTTATTTTTCAACGCATGATTTGGTGTGTCGTTCGTGTTCGAGTCTTCATAATTGGGCCTTCTGGGTGACCTAAAATTGATTCTATTAGAGATTTTATTAGCTCTTATTCTTTATTGATGTACATATTGATAGATTGCGAGATATATTTGATTTTATTATCATATGGTTCTGCCTCTGTTTCATGCTAGGATTAAGTATTTTTTAGAACATGTGTATAACTGCTTTGTAGGTCCTTAGACCTTCTACCCAAATATTGATATTCATCTCCTGATATCTTTTCTCTAACGTTATTATGGTCATAAATATGTCTAACTTGGGCCTCTTCTATTTTTTTGAGATATCCTCTTTCGCGTTACCTTAGGGGTCAAGAATGGGTAGTAAAAATTGCTTTTATGTCTACTTTCTATAACATCAATGTAATACCCCGTATTAATTAAATGCTCTAATGTATTAACTGACACTGAGGTTTTATCAATTGATACGATAGAGATACTTTGGACATTAAGTTAGTAGTGTTAACTTAAAGATTTTTTTCCTTATATCCTTTCCTTTTGTTTTCTTCTTCATTCTACACCAAAAAGAGAAAGATAGAGAGAAGAAGTAGAGAGAAGGAAGAGCAAAGGAGAAAGAGGAGAAAAGCTTGGATCTTCACCATTTCTTTGCCGAATCAACTCATCTTCGACATCAACGACTCTTAATCGAGGTGGGTTCTAGTTAGAAACTTATAGCTTTGATTGTGGATGAGAAATCATAAGTTTTGATTTAGGGTTTGGTATAGAGGAAATCTAGGTTTTGGACAAATTCATCAATGTTCATGAGCAAAGTGATTATAATCCATGAATATATCATCTATAGGTTGTATCTATGCCTTATTATGATCTGGAACAGGTGTGAATGGGTTTAGATGGTTTTTGAACCATGGACCTGTGTGTGAGGCAGAGCTGAGAACTGAGTTCTCGCGCGCTTCGCGGCGCGAACGGGGCTGCGCGGCGCGAACTATGCAGGTTTGTAGGGGTTTTGTTTCTGCCTTCAGTACGCGGCGCGTACTGGGCGTCGCGGCGCGAACAGTTGGAAATCTTTAGAGCTTTGCTTCTGCCATAGGGTTCGCGGCGCGTAAATTAGTTAGCGGCGCGAACAGTGTTAGAATTATAGTGGTTTGCTTCTGCCATAGGGTTCGCGGCGCGACCTAGTTGTTGCGCGGCGCGAACTGAAGCTTCCTTAACCAAATTTTCTTAACTTAACGGAAATTGTTTCAAGCATAACCTTTGAACCGTAACTCTGTTTTAACCACCGTTTGAAGCAGTAATAGGCTAGGAGTGTGTCCTTTATAGTGGTGTAGATTTTGGAACCATGAGGACGTTGTGCTCTTGGTATGATGCTTATGTACTCTATAATTATTGTTTGAGTTCTATTGCAGGTGGATTGGTAATACCTTGTTATATGTGTTTATATCAAGAGGGTTAAATAACTACATTGTTATGTGAATAAAGCATAAGTGAGGAAAACTAGGAATTGTTAGGTTGTGTAGCTTAACAAAGAAACCTAGGATGGAACATTATATGGACATACGTGTTGGAATCTTATGAGGAAAGGCTAACAGGCCTAGTGGTTTGCGGAAGCGATCACCATTGTTGATGTATTAATCGGAACCGTAGTATTTTCTTTATTTCTTTATTTTTCCTTTGAATGCTAACAGGCATTCACCGTGCAGAGAGGCACAATAATCTTGGCAGGTTTGATTCCCGCTTTTGTGTACGAATGGAACCTACGGGTAGAGACTTGTGATGGTGTACGGGCCATGTGAAGTGACGATTCATGGGGAAAGGCTCATGAGTCCGAATCCATGTCGTATGTCAAGATTTTTCCAAAGGATTCATGACTCGTGCCACCTCCTAGACGTAGAAGGGGACGGGAATATGGGGATGCCTTGGTATTGGTTTCCAATTAATAATCTTGTGTTGAGTTGTTGAACTCTAAGTATGATTCCATATAATGTTAGTGTGAGAACTCAAGGTCTAGTTCCTTATAACTTGAGACTTATAGATTAGAACCTTGTAAAGCCGAGAGGATCCATAGGATAGGGAACTCACTGGGATTTTATATCTCACCCCATTATATATTGATTTCAGGTACTACAGGTTCCGCGAAGGGTAAGGAGAAAGAAGTTTGATTTCCTTATTCCTTGTTCTTATTTTGGATATGGCGAAGCTTCCGTTGTGGAGTTCTTTTGAGATCATTGTCTGATCTAGTTCTTAGCTTTTTATTTTGAACATCTTGTATGTATTATGCCATTGTGTAGAACTTTAGTATTTGGGCATTAATATGTATAATGTGTTGTCTAGGAACTTATTGGTATTTCAGTACCAAATACTTGGATTCATGTATACTTATATGATTTGATGCATGTATTTATATATGGGTGTTACAGTTGGTATCAGAGCAGGTCGTATCCTCGACCTAGCCATGAGATATTATAAGTGTTTCTTTCTGTCCAAGATGTGTTGTGTTCCCATGAGTTTTGTTGTGTTATGACTATGGCATTGAGCCTGATCAACTTAATCCCATTTTGATAACCTCCAGGAACATGGCGGACGGACGCAGGACTCGTGGTCGACCCCCCACACGACCTCCACAAGTGAATACACCGGATGGCGGTGCGAATGTTCCATGGCCCCAGTTCATGCAACAGATGCAACAGCAGCAGAATCAGTTCATGCTGCAGATGATGCAACAGATGAATGGCGGTCATAATGCTCCAGTGGTTGTGCCCGAAGCTGTAGGTGGGACTTATAGAGATTTCATTCGCATGAATCCTCCGGAATTTCATGGTGGATTAGATCCTATAAAGGCGCATGAGTGGGTGGCCAATGTAGAAGGAATCTTTGAGATCGTGCATTGTAGTGAAGAGGACAAGGTAGTGTTTGCTTCTCATTCGCTGAAAGGTCCAGCTATGAGGTGGTGGAAGGGTGCTTCTGCTTTGATGATTACTCAGGGAGTACCTAAGGAATGGGAGAATTTCAAGATCACTTTTATGGAGAAATACTTTCCTAGTTCACTGAGGACTAAGAAGGAGTTGGAGTTCCAGCAGTTAAGGCAGGACAATATGTCAGTAGCTACTTATGCTGAGAAGTTTGAAATTTTGGCTGCTTACTCTAGGCAGGCCGCGTATGCTCCTGATGAGGGTTGGAAGGTGGACCAGTTTCTGTTTGGTTTAAGGGCTGATATCTCACATAGTGTGTCCCAGAGGGAGTTCACTACTTATACAGAGTTGTTGCGACAATGTTATGTGGCCGAGACTAGTTTGAAGAAAGTTCAAGCTGAGGAAGATTTGAAGAAGAAGAATCAACATGAAAGAGGAAGGCCAAGCCAACAATTTCGACCTAGGCCACAAGCTTTCAAAGGAAAGCAAGTGCAAGGTCCTCGGTCTAGTGCACCTCCGGTGTGTCGTAGTTGTGGTAAGAATCACCTTGGAAGATGTGCCTTTGAAGGGGCGAAATGTTTCCATTGTCATCAAGAAGGGCATATGGCTAGGAATTGTCCTCAGAATAGGAATCAAGTTCAAGGAAGGGGTACTGGTAGAGTTTATACCTTGGATGCTAAGAAGACCAAGGGTGATAACTCTTTGATTGCGGGTACGTGTTTCATTAATGGGCATTCTTGTTTTGTTCTATTTGATTGTGGAGCAACACACTCTTTTGTGTCATTACAATGTATGAAGCGACTTGGGTTGCAAGCTACTCCTTTATTTCCTCCTATGGCGGTTACTACTGCTATGGATGAAATGGTAGAGACACCGTTGGTGTGTGAAAATTGTGTGTTATCTGTGGGTGGTAGGAATTTCCAGATTGATCTTGTTTGCTTACCACTTAAGAAGGTAGACGTCGTATTGGGAATGGATTGGCTTTCTGCTAATTCGGTGTTCATTGGGTGTGAGGAGAAGTTAATCATTATTCCAACTGAAGAAGCTACTCCGAAGGATGTGTTGACTACTATACTAGAAGGTACGGTAGGTATGATTAATTTCTTGTTTGAGAAAGAGAAGTCTGTTCTGTTGGTTCTCACTAAGGAGACGGGTGACAAGTTAGAGGTTTCACAAATTGCTGTCGTTAGAGAATTTTCCGATGTTTTTCCCGAGGATGTCACTTCTCTTCCTCCGGAAAGGGAAGTGGAATTCTCTATTGACCTGGTACCGGGAACGGCTCCTATATCCGTTTCTCCGTATCGGATGGCACCACTTGAATTAAGAGAATTGAAGGGGCAATTGGAAGAACTGATGGCTAAACATTTTGTGCGACCTAGTGTCTCACCGTGGGGAGCTCCAGTGTTGTTAGTAAAGAAGAAGGATGGTGGGATGAGACTATGTATTGATTACCGTCGGTTGAATAAGGCCACCATCAAGAACAAATACCCTTTGCCTAGGATAAACGACTTGTTAGATCAATTGAAAGGAGCCTGTGTGTTCTCGAAGATTGATTTGCGGTCAGGTTATCACCAAATCCGTGTGAAGAGCTCAGATGTGCCAAAGACTGCATTTAGAACCCGTTATGGTCATTACGAATTCTTGGTGATGCCTTTCGGTGTTACGAATGCTCCAGCTGTTTTCATGGATTATATGAATCGGTTATTTCAGCCTTACTTAGATCAATTTGTGGTAGTCTTTATCGATGACATTCTTATTTATTCTCGTACTCCACAAGAGCACGAAGAACACCTGAGGATTGTTCTGTCGGTACTGCAAGAAAATCAATTGTTTGCTAAGTTAAGTAAGTGTGAGTTTTGGATGACAGAGGTAAGATTTCTTGGTCATGTTATATCTCAAGGAGGTGTGGCAGTGGACCCGACAAAAATTGAAGCGGTAATTAATTGGGAGAGACCGAGCAATGTCTCAGAAGTCCGAAGTTTCTTGGGCTTAGCCGGCTACTACAGAAGATTTATAAAAGGGTTTTCTCAATTGGCTTTACCAATGACTAGACTTACTCGGAAGGAGTGTCCTTATGATTGGGATTCGGGGTGTGAACAGAGTTTCATGGGCTTGAAGGAAAGATTGACGACTGCTCCTGTTTTGATCGTTCCTGACCCAAATAAGTCCTATGAAGTATTTTGCGATGCTTCCAAGAAAGGATTAGGAGGGGTTTTGATGCAGGATGGTCAGGTGGTAGCATACACATCTCGACAGTTAAAGGTTCACGAAGAGAATTATCCAACTCATGATTTAGAATTGGCTGCGGTTGTTTTTACCCTAAAGGTGTGGCGTCATTACTTGTATGGAGTTCATTTTGAAATGTTCAGCGACCACAAGAGTTTAAAGTACCTATTCGACCAGAAGGAGTTGAATATGCGTCAGAGGCGGTGGATGGAATACTTAAAGGATTATGATTTTGACTTGAAGTATCATCCAGGCAAAGCAAATAAAGTGGCGGATGCTTTGAGTCGGAAGGTGTTAAAGAGGGCCGAATTGATGATGTCAGAGTATGCATTATTGGAGAAATTTCGAGATCTCAACCTTCAATTTGTTTGGACCCAAAATGGAGTATTGATGGGAAACTTGAATGTTAATTCTACTTTGAGAAACGACATCCAACAAGCACAAGCGTCTGATACTAAGTTACAAGAGGTGTTGGTTCAACCAGGTTTTACTCGAGCTACAGATGGGGTGATTATGTTTAATCAGAGGATTTGTGTTCCGGACGATGCGTTATTGAAAAGAAGGATTTTGGATGAAGCTCACAAGGGTGCTTTCACGATACATCCGGGTTCTTCAAAAATGTACCAAGATTTGAAAGGGGATTATTGGTGGTCCGGAATGAAAAGAGATGTCGCAGTGTACGTATCAGAGTGTGCGGTGTGCCAACAAGTAAAGATTGAACATCAAAGGCCGGGTGGATTGTTACAACCACTAGAGATTCCAATATGGAAGTGGGATAGTATTTCAATGGATTTTGCGGTTAGTTTACCTCGTACTCAAGGTGGATATGATTCTATTTGGGTGATTGTAGATCGGTTGACGAAATCTGCACATTTCTTAGCCGTGAAGACTACTTACAAGGCAAGTCATCTTGCACGGTTGTTTATCGCAGAGATTGTGAAGTTGCACGGTGTACCCTCTAGTATTGTGTCGGATAGAGATCCAAAGTTTACTTCAAGGTTTTGGAGAGCTTTTCAGCAAGCGATGGGATCTAAATTATGTTTGAGCACGTCTAACCACCCTCAAACAGATGGTCAGACGGAACGGACGATACAAACCTTGGAGGATATGTTAAGAGCGTGTGTGCTTGAAAGTAGAGGAAATTGGAAGGAGCTTTTACCATTGATTGAATTTGCTTACAATAACAGTTATCATGCGAGTATCGGTATGGCACCTTATGAGGCATTATATGGGAGAAAATGTAGAACACCGTTGTGTTGGTCAGAAATTGGTGATGATAGAATTTTGGGACCCGAAATTATTCAAGAGACCACGGACAAGATTAGAATGATTCGTGAGAAGGTTAAACAAGCACAGGATCGTCAGAAGAGTTATGCGGATAACCGCAGGAGGCCTTTGGAGTTTATGGAAGGTGACCATGTATTTTTGAAAGTTACTCCGAGGTTGAGGTTGAAAGGACCGTTTAAGTCAAGGAAGTTAAGTCCGAGATACGTGGGACCGTATGAGGTTCTAGAGAGGATTGGTGAAGTAGCTTATCGTTTAGCCTTACCACCTTCTCTATCAGAAATGCATGATGTTTTCCACGTGTCTCAACTGAGGAAGTTTATTCCCGATCCTCTCCAGCCGGTGTTACCAAATGCAATTGAGATAGAATCAGATTTGACTTTTGAACCCTTACCGAGCCGTATCGTAGGAAGAGAGACTAAAGTGTTACGCAACAAGGAGATTCCTCTTGTCAAGGTTCAGTGGGATGTGACGCATCCGGGCGATGCTACATGGGAACTTGAATCGGAAATGCGGGATGCTTACCCTCACCTTTTCAGGTAATTCTTAAATTCGAGGACGAATTTCTATTTAAGTGGGGGAGGATGTAATACCCCGTATTAATTAAATGCTCTAATGTATTAACTGACACTGAGGTTTTATCAATTGATACGATAGAGATACTTTGGACATTAAGTTAGTAGTGTTAACTTAAATATTTTTTTCCTTATATCCTTTCCTTTTGTTTTCTTCTTCATTCTACACCAAAAAGAGAAAGATAGAGAGAAGAAGTAGAGAGAAGGAAGAGCAAAGGAGAAAGAGGAGAAAAGCTTGGATCTTCACCATTTCTTCGCCGAATCAACTCATCTTCGACATCAACGACTCTTAATCGAGGTGGGTTCTAGTTAGAAACTTATAGCTTTGATTGTGGATGAGAAATCATAAGTTTTGATTTAGGGTTTGGTATAGAGGAAATCTAGGTTTTGGACAAATTCATCAATGTTCATGAGCAAAGTGATTATAATCCATGAATATATCATCTATAGGTTGTATCTATGCCTTATTATGATCTGGAACAGGTGTGAATGGGTTTAGATGTTTTTGAACCATGGACCTGTGTGTGAGGCAGAGCTGAGAACTGAGTTCTCGCGCGCTTCGCGGCGCGAACGGGGCTGCGCGGCGCGAACTATGCAGGTTTGTAGGGGTTTTGTTTCTGCCTTCAGTACGCGGCGCGTACTGGGCGTCGCGGCGCGAACAGTTGGAAATCTTTAGAGCTTTGCTTCTGCCATAGGGTTCGCGGCGCGTAAATTAGTTAGCGGCGCGAACAGTGTTAGAATTATAGTGGTTTGCTTCTGCCATAGGGTTCGCGGCGCGACCTAGTTGTTGCGCGGCGCGAACTGAAGCTTCCTTAACCAAATTTTCTTAACTTAACGGAAATTGTTTCAAGCATAACCTTTGAACCGTAACTCTGTTTTAACCACCGTTTGAAGCAGTAATAGGCTAGGAGTGTGTCCTTTATAGTGGTGTAGATTTTGGAACCATGAGGACGTTGTGCTCTTGGTATGATGCTTATGTACTCTATAATTATTGTTTGAGTTCTATTGCAGGTGGATTGGTAATACCTTGTTATATGTGTTTATATCAAGAGGGTTAAATAACTACATTGTTATGTGAATAAAGCATAAGTGAGGAAAACTAGGAATTGTTAGGTTGTGTAGCTTAACAAAGAAACCTAGGATGGAACATTATATGGACATACGTGTTGGAATCTTATGAGGAAAGGCTAACAGGCCTAGTGGTTTGCGGAAGCGATCACCATTGTTGATGTATTAATCGGAACCGTAGTATTTTCTTTATTTCTTTATTTTTCCTTTGAATGCTAACAGGCATTCACCGTGCAGAGAGGCACAATAATCTTGGCAGGTTTGATTCCCGCTTTTGTGTACGAATGGAACCTACGGGTAGAGACTTGTGATGGTGTACGGGCCATGTGAAGTGACGATTCATGGGGAAAGGCTCATGAGTCCGAATCCATGTCGTATGTCAAGATTTTTCCAAAGGATTCATGACTCGTGCCACCTCCTAGACGTAGAAGGGGACGGGAATATGGGGATGCCTTGGTATTGGTTTCCGATTAATAATCTTGTGTTGAGTTGTTGAACTCTAAGTATGATTCCATATAATGTTAGTGTGAGAACTCAAGGTCTAGTTCCTTATAACTTGAGACTTATAGATTAGAACCTTGTAAAGCCGAGAGGATCCATAGGATAGGGAACTCACTGGGATTTTATATCTCACCCCATTATATATTGATTTCAGGTACTACAGGTTCCGCGAAGGGTAAGGAGAAAGAAGTTTGATTTCCTTATTCCTTGTTCTTATTTTGGATATGGCGAAGCTTCCGTTGTGGAGTTCTTTTGAGATCATTGTCTGATCTAGTTCTTAGCTTTTTATTTTTGAACATCTTGTATGTATTATGCCATTGTGTAGAACTTTAGTATTTGGGCATTAATATGTATAATGTGTTGTCTAGGAACTTATTGGTATTTCAGTACCAAATACTTGGATTCATGTATACTTATATGATTTGATGCATGTATTTATATATGGGTGTTACAGTTGGTATCAGAGCAGGTCGTATCCTCGACCTAGCCATGAGATATTATAAGTGTTTCTTTCTGTCCAAGATGTGTTGTGTTCCCATGAGTTTTGTTGTGTTATGACTATGGCATTGAGCCTGATCAACTTAATCCCATTTTGATAACCTCCAGGAACATGGCGGACGGACGCAGGACTCGTGGTCGACCCCCCACACGACCTCCACAAGTGAATACACCGGATGGCGGTGCGAATGTTCCATGGCCCCAGTTCATGCAACAGATGCAACAGCAGCAGAATCAGTTCATGCTGCAGATGATGCAACAGATGAATGGCGGTCATAATGCTCCAGTGGTTGTGCCCGAAGCTGTAGGTGGGACTTATAGAGATTTCATTCGCATGAATCCTCCGGAATTTCATGGTGGATTAGATCCTATAAAGGCGCATGAGTGGGTGGCCAATGTAGAAGGAATCTTTGAGATCGTGCATTGTAGTGAAGAGGACAAGGTAGTGTTTGCTTCTCATTCGCTGAAAGGTCCAGCTATGAGGTGGTGGAAGGGTGCTTCTGCTTTGATGATTACTCAGGGAGTACCTAAGGAATGGGAGAATTTCAAGATCACTTTTATGGAGAAATACTTTCCTAGTTCACTGAGGACTAAGAAGGAGTTGGAGTTCCAGCAGTTAAGGCAGGACAATATGTCAGTAGCTACTTATGCTGAGAAGTTTGAAATTTTGGCTGCTTACTCTAGGCAGGCCGCGTATGCTCCTGATGAGGGTTGGAAGGTGGACCAGTTTCTGTTTGGTTTAAGGGCTGATATCTCACATAGTGTGTCCCAGAGGGAGTTCACTACTTATACAGAGTTGTTGCGACAATGTTATGTGGCCGAGACTAGTTTGAAGAAAGTTCAAGCTGAGGAAGATTTGAAGAAGAAGAATCAACATGAAAGAGGAAGGCCAAGCCAACAATTTCGACCTAGGCCACAAGCTTTCAAAGGAAAGCAAGTGCAAGGTCCTCGGTCTAGTGCACCTCCGGTGTGTCGTAGTTGTGGTAAGAATCACCTTGGAAGATGTGCCTTTGAAGGGGCGAAATGTTTCCATTGTCATCAAGAAGGGCATATGGCTAGGAATTGTCCTCAGAATAGGAATCAAGTTCAAGGAAGGGGTACTGGTAGAGTTTATACCTTGGATGCTAAGAAGACCAAGGGTGATAACTCTTTGATTGCGGGTACGTGTTTCATTAATGGGCATTCTTGTTTTGTTCTATTTGATTGTGGAGCAACACACTCTTTTGTGTCATTACAATGTATGAAGCGACTTGGGTTGCAAGCTACTCCTTTATTTCCTCCTATGGCGGTTACTACTGCTATGGATGAGATGGTAGAGACACCGTTGGTGTGTGAAAATTGTGTGTTATCTGTGGGTGGTAGGAATTTCCAGATTGATCTTGTTTGCTTACCACTTAAGAAGGTAGACGTTGTATTGGGAATGGATTGGCTTTCTGCTAATTCGGTGTTCATTGGGTGTGAGGAGAAGTTAATCATTATTCCAACTGAAGAAGCTACTCCGAAGGATGTGTTGACTACTATACTAGAAGGTACGGTAGGTATGATTAATTTCTTGTTTGAGAAAGAGAAGTCTGTTCTGTTGGTTCTCACTAAGGAGACGGGTGACAAGTTAGAGGTTTCACAAATTGTTGTCGTTAGAGAATTTTCCGATGTTTTTCCCGAGGATGTCACTTCTCTTCCTCCGGAAAGGGAAGTGGAATTCTCTATTGACCTGGTACCGGGAACGGCTCCTATATTCGTTTCTCCGTATCGGATGGCACCACTTGAATTAAGAGAATTGAAGGGGCAATTGGAAGAACTGATGGCTAAACATTTTGTGCGACCTAGTGTCTCACCGTGGGGAGCTCCAGTGTTGTTAGTAAAGAAGAAGGATGGTGGGATGAGACTATGTATTGATTACCGTCGGTTGAATAAGGCCACCATCAAGAACAAATACCCTTTGCCTAGGATAAACGACTTGTTAGATCAATTGAAAGGAGCCTGTGTGTTCTCGAAGATTGATTTGCGGTCAGGTTATCACCAAATCCGTGTGAAGAGCTCAGATGTGCCAAAGACTGCATTTAGAACCCGTTATGGTCATTACGAATTCTTGGTGATGCCTTTCGGTGTTACGAATGCTCCAGCTGTTTTTATGGATTATATGAATCGGTTATTTCAGCCTTACTTAGATCAATTTGTGGTAGTCTTTATCGATGACATTCTTATTTATTCTCGTACTCCACAAGAGCACGAAGAACACCTGAGGATTGTTCTGTCGGTACTGCAAGAAAATCAATTGTTTGCTAAGTTAAGTAAGTGTGAGTTTTGGATGACAGAGGTAAGATTTCTTGGTCATGTTATATCTCAAGGAGGTGTGGCAGTGGACCCGACAAAAATTGAAGCGGTAATTAATTGGGAGAGACCGAGCAATGTCTCAGAAGTCCGAAGTTTCTTGGGCTTAGCCGGCTACTACAGAAGATTTATAAAAGGGTTTTCTCAATTGGCTTTACCAATGACTAGACTTACTCGGAAGGAGTGTCCTTATGATTGGGATTCGGGGTGTGAACAGAGTTTCATGGGCTTGAAGGAAAGATTGACGACTGCTCCTGTTTTGATCGTTCCTGACCCAAATAAGTCCTATGAAGTATTTTGCGATGCTTCCAAGAAAGGATTAGGAGGGGTTTTGATGCAGGATGGTCAGGTGGTAGCATACACATCTCGACAGTTAAAGGTTCACGAAGAGAATTATCCAACTCATGATTTAGAATTGGCTGCGGTTGTTTTTACCCTAAAGGTGTGGCGTCATTACTTGTATGGAGTTCATTTTGAAATGTTCAGCGACCACAAGAGTTTAAGGTACCTATTCGACCAGAAGGAGTTGAATATGCGTCAGAGGCGGTGGATGGAATACTTAAAGGATTATGATTTTGACTTGAAGTATCATCCAGGCAAAGCAAATAAAGTGGCGGATGCTTTGAGTCGGAAAGTGTTAAAGAGGGCCGAATTGATGATGTCAGAGTATGCATTATTGGAGAAATTTCGAGATCTCAACCTTCAATTTGTTTGGACCCAAAATGGAGTATTGATGGGAAACTTGAATGTTAATTCTACTTTGAGAAACGACATCCAACAAGCACAAGCGTCTGATACTAAGTTACAAGAGGTGTTGGTTCAACCAGGTTTTACTCGAGCTACAGATGGGGTGATTATGTTTAATCAGAGGATTTGTGTTCCGGACGATGCGTTATTGAAAAGAAGGATTTTGGATGAAGCTCACAAGGGTGCTTTCACGATACATCCGGGTTCTTCAAAAATGTACCAAGATTTGAAAGGGGATTATTGGTGGTCCGGAATGAAAAGAGATGTCGCAGTGTACGTATCAGAGTGTGCGGTGTGCCAACAAGTAAAGATTGAACATCAAAGGCCGGGTGGATTGTTACAACCACTAGAGATTCCAATATGGAAGTGGGATAGTATTTCAATGGATTTTGCGGTTAGTTTACCTCGTACTCAAGGTGGATATGATTCTATTTGGGTGATTGTAGATCGGTTGACGAAATCTGCACATTTCTTAGCCGTGAAGACTACTTACAAGGCAAGTCATCTTGCACGGTTGTTTATCGCAGAGATTGTGAAGTTGCACGGTGTACCCTCTAGTATTGTGTCGGATAGAGATCCAAAGTTTACTTCAAGGTTTTGGAGAGCTTTTCAGCAAGCGATGGGATCTAAATTATGTTTGAGCACATCGAACCACCCTCAAACAGATGGTCAGACGGAACGGACGATACAAACCTTGGAGGATATGTTAAGAGCGTGTGTGCTTGAAAGTAGAGGAAATTGGAAGGAGCTTTTACCATTGATTGAATTTGCTTACAATAACAGTTATCATGCGAGTATCGGTATGGCACCTTATGAGGCATTATATGGGAGAAAATGTAGAACACCGTTGTGTTGGTCAGAAATTGGTGATGATAGAATTTTGGGACCCGAAATTATTCAAGAGACCACGGACAAGATTAGAATGATTCGTGAGAAGGTTAAACAAGCACAGGATCGTCAGAAGAGTTATGCGGATAACCGCAGGAGGCCTTTGGAGTTTATGGAAGGTGACCATGTATTTTTGAAAGTTACTCCGAGGTTGAGGTTGAAAGGACCGTTTAAGTCAAGGAAGTTAAGTCCGAGATACGTGGGACCGTATGAGGTTCTAGAGAGGATTGGTGAAGTAGCTTACCGTTTAGCCTTACCACCTTCTCTATCAGAAATGCATGATGTTTTCCACGTGTCTCAACTGAGGAAGTTTATTCCCGATCCTCTCCAGCCGGTGTTACCAAAGGCAATTGAGATAGAATCAGATTTGACTTTTGAACCCTTACCGAGCCGTATCGTAGGAAGAGAGACTAAAGTGTTACGCAACAAGGAGATTCCTCTTGTCAAGGTTCAGTGGGATGTGACGCATCCGGGCGATGCTACATGGGAACTTGAATCGGAAATGCGGGATGCTTACCCTCACCTTTTCAGGTAATTCTTAAATTCGAGGACGAATTTCTATTTAAGTGGGGGAGGATGTAATACCCCGTATTAAATTAAATGCTCTAATGTATTAACTGACACTGAGGTTTTATCAATTGATACGATAGAGATACTTTTGGACATTAAGTTAGTAGTGTTAACTTAAAGATATTTTCCTTATATCCTTTCCTTTTGTTTTCTTCTTCATTCTACACCAAAAAGAGAAAGATAGAGAGAAGAAGTAGAGAGAAGGAAGAGCAAAGGAGAAAGAGGAGAAAAGCTTGGATCTTCACCATTTCTTCGCCGAATCAACTCATCTTCGACATCAACGACTCTTAATCGAGGTGGGTTCTAGTTAGAAACTTATAGCTTTGATTGTGGATGAGAAATCATAAGTTTTGATTTAGGGTTTGGTATAGAGGAAATCTAGGTTTTGGACAAATTCATCAATGTTCATGAGCAAAGTGATTATAATCCATGAATATATCATCTATAGGTTGTATCTATGCCTTATTATGATCTGGAACAGGTGTGAATGGGTTTAGATGGTTTTTGAACCATGGATCTGTGTGTGAGGCAGAGCTGAGAACTGAGTTCTCGCGCGCTTCGCGGCGCGAACGGGGCTGCGCGGCGCGAACTATGCAGGTTTGTAGGGGTTTTGTTTCTGCCTTCAGTACGCGGCGCGTACTGGGTGTCGCGGCGCGAACAGTTGGAAATCTTTAGAGCTTTGCTTCTGCCATAGGGTTCGCGGCGCGTAAATTAGTTAGCGGCGCGAACAGTGTTAGAATTATAGTGGTTTGCTTCTGCCATAGGGTTCGCGGCGCGACCTAGTTGTTGCGCGGCGCGAACTGAAGCTTCCTTAACCAAATTTTCTTAACTTAGCGGAAATTGTTTCAAGCATAACCTTTGAACCGTAACTCTGTTTTAACCACCGTTTGAAGCAGTAATAGGCTAGGAGTGTGTCCTTTATAGTGGTGTAGATTTTGGAACCATGAGGACGTTGTGCTCTTGGTATGATGCTTATGTACTCTATAATTATTGTTTGAGTTCTATTGCAGGTGGATTGGTAATACCTTGTTATATGTGTTTATATCAAGAGAGTTAAATAACTACATTGTTATGTGAATAAAGCATAAGTGAGGAAAACTAGGAATTGTTAGGTTGTGTAGCTTAACAAAGAAACCTAGGATGAAACATTATATGGACATACGTGTTGGAATCTTATGAGGAAAGGCTAACAGGCCTAGTGGTTTGCGGAAGCAATCACCATTGTTGATGTATTAATCGGAACCGTAGTATTTTTCTTTATTTCTTTATTTTTCCTTTGAATGCTAACAGGCATTCACCGTGCAGAGAGGCACAATAATCTTGGCAGGTTTGATTCCCGCTTTTGTGTACGAATGGAACCTACGGGTAGAGACTTGTGATGGTGTACGGGCCATGTGAAGTGACGATTCATGGGGAAAGGCTCATGAGTCCGAATCCATGTCGTATGTCAAGATTTTTCCAAAGGATTCATGACTCGTGCCACCTCCTAGACGTAGAAGGGGACGGGAATATGGGGATGCCTTGGTATTGGTTCTGATTAATAATCCTGTGTTGAGTTGTTGAACTCTAAGTATGATTCCATATAATGTTAGTGTGAGAACTCAAGGTCTAGTTCCTTATGACTTGAGACTTATAGATTAGAACCTTGTAAAGCCGAGAGGATCCATAGGATAGGGAACTCACTGGGATTTTATATCTCACCCCATTATATATTGATTTCAGGTACTACAGGTTCCGCGAAGGGTAAGGAGAAAGAAGTTTGATTTCCTTATTCCTTGTTCTTATTTTGGATATGGCGAAGCTTCCGTTGTGGAGTTCTTTTGAGATCATTGTCTGATCTAGTTCTTAGCTTTTTATTTTTGAACATCTTGTATGTATTATGCCATTGTGTAGAACTTTAGTATTTGGGCATTAATATGTATAATGTGTTGTCTAGGAACTTATTGGTATTTCAGTACCAAATACTCGGATTCATGTATACTTATATGATTTGATGCATGTATTTATATATGGGTGTTACAATATATACATATAAATACATATAAATATATATATATATATATATATATATTTATATTTATATTAAAATATGTGTGTGTGTATTAATACACACTTTAATGTTCAAAGTTAGTCTTAAATTTTACAACCAGCAAGTTTAAATTTTATTTAAAATAATTTGAAATTTTCATTAGTGTTATTTTAGTCTATTAAAATAAATTTAATAATTTTTATTAATGTTTAAATGTTTGCACACCTTTTATAAGTTAAAATAATAACTAATTAACCAATAATAATAAATTAAATAAAATTAAACGCAAACAAATTGATAAAAACTATCAAAGTCATATAAAAACCTCTACCTACTTTTTTAAAAAATAAATATGGAATCAAAATTTTACTCCTATAAACCAATTTCAACAACATATGAAGATTATTAGGAGGCAACCTTAAACCACCAGTTACTTGCTATAACATAAACTTTTATTGATGACAATATGAGTGCTTCAACATACACATACATGCAAAATAAAGTAACAAAACTTTATAATATATATAACAATAGTGAACATTTATATGATATATACATATAAATACATATATATATATATATATATATATATATATATATATATATATATATATATATATATATATATATATAAATAAATATCATATATATATATATATATATATATATATATATATATATATATATATATATATATATATATATATATATATATATATATATATATATATATATATATATATATATATATATATATATATATATATATATATATATATATATATATATGTGTGTGTGTGTGTGTGTGTGTGTGTGTGTATTTATACACACTTTAATGTTCAAAATTAGTCTTAAATTTTACAACCAGCAAGTTTAAATTTTATTTAAAATAATTTCAAATTTTCATTAGTGTTATTTTAGTCTATTAAAATAAATTTAATAATTTTTATTAATGTTTAAATGTTTGCACACCTTTCAAAAGTTAAAATAACAACTAATTAATCAATAATAATAAGTTAAATAAAATTAAACGCAAACAAATTGATAAAAACTATCAAAGTCATATAAAAACCTCTACCTAATTTTTTTAAAAATAAATATGGAATCAAAATTTTACTCCTATAAACCAATTTCAACAGCACATGAAGATTATTAGGAGGCAACCTTAAACAACCAGTTACTTGCTATATCATAAACTTTTATTTGTGACAATATGAGTGCTTCAACATACACATACATGCAAAAAAAAGTAACAAAACTTTATAATATATATAATAATAGTGAACATTTATATGATATATACATATAAATAGATATATATATATATATATATATATATATATATATATATATATATATATATATATAGATATATATATATATATATATATATATATATTTAAATATGTGTGTGTGTATTTATACACACTTTAATGTTCAAAATTAGTCTTAAATTTTACAACCAGCAAGTTTAAATTTTATTTAAAATAATTTGAAATTTTCATTAGTGTTATTTTAGTCTATTAAAATAAATTTAATAATTTTTATTAATGTTTAAATGTTTGCACACCTTTTATAAGTTAAAATAATAACTAATTAACCAATAATAATAAATTAAATAAAATTAAACGCAAACAAATTGATAAAAACTATCAAAGTCATATAAAAACCTCTACCTACTTTTTTAAAAAATAAATATGGAATCAAAATATTACTCCTATAAACCAATTTCAACAGCATATGAAGATTATTAGGAGGCAACCTTAAACAACCAGTTACTTGCTATAACATAAACTTTTATTTATGACAATATGAGTGCTTCAACATACACATACATGCAAAATAAAGTAACAAAACTTTATAATATATATAACAATAGTGAACATTTATATGAAATATACATATAAATACATATAAAGATATATATATATATATATATATATATATATATATATATATATATATATATATATATATATATATATATATGTGTGTGTGTGTGTGTGTGTGTGTGTGTGTATTTATACACACTTTAATGTTCAAATTAGTCTTAAATTTTACAACCAGCAAGTTTAAATTTTATTTAAAATAATATCAATTTTTCATTAGTGTTATTATAGTCTATTAAAATAAATTTAATAATTTTTATTAATGTTTAAATGTTTGCACACCTTTCAAAAGTTAAAATAACAACTAATTAATCAATAATAATAAGTTAAATAAAATTAAACGCTAACAAATTGATAAAAAATATCAAAGTCATATAAAAACCTCTACCTAATTTTTTTAAAAATAAATATGGAATCAAAATTTTACTCCTATAAACCAATTTCAACAGCACATGAAGATTATTAGGAGGCAACCTTAAACAACCAGTTACTTGCTATATCATAAACTTTTATTTGTGACAATATGAGTGCTTCAACATACACATACATGCAAAATAAAGTAACAAAACTTTATAATATATATAACAATAGTGAACATTTATATGATATATACATATAAATACATATAAATATATATAAATATATATATATATATATATATATATATATATATATATTTATATTAAAATATGTGTGTGTGTATTTATACACACTTTAATGTTCAAAATTAGTCTTAAATTTTACAACCAGCAAACTTAAATTTTATTTAAAATAATTTAAAATTTTCATTAGTGTTATTTTAGTCTAATAAAATAAATTTAATAATTTTTATTAATGTTTAAATGTTTGCACACCTTTCAAAAGTTAAAATAACAACTAATTAATCAATAATAATAAGTTAAATAAAATTAAACGCAAACAAATTGATAAAAACTATCAAAGTCATATAAAAACCTCTACCTAATTTTTTTAAAAATAAATATGGAATCAAAATTTTACTCCTATAAACCAATTTCAACAGCACATGAAGATTATTAGGAGGCAACCTTAAACAACCAGTTACTTGCTATATCATAAACTTTTATTTGTGACAATATGAGTGCTTCAACATACACATACATGCAAAAAAAAGTAACAAAACTTTATAATATATATAATAATAGTGAACATTTATATGATATATACATATAAATAGATATATATATATATATATATATATATATATATATATATAGATATATATATATATATATATATATATATATATTTAAATATGTGTGTGTGTATTTATACACACTTTAATGTTCAAAATTAGTCTTAAATTTTACAACCAGCAAGTTTAAATTTTATTTAAAATAATTTGAAATTTTCATTAGTGTTATTTTAGTCTATTAAAATAAATTTAATAATTTTTATTAATGTTTAAATGTTTGCACACCTTTTATAAGTTAAAATAATAACTAATTAACCAATAATAATAAATTAAATAAAATTAAACGCAAACAAATTGATAAAAACTATCAAAGTCATATAAAAACCTCTACCTACTTTTTTAAAAAATAAATATGGAATCAAAATATTACTCCTATAAACCAATTTCAACAGCATATGAAGATTATTAGGAGGCAACCTTAAACAACCAGTTACTTGCTATAACATAAACTTTTATTTATGACAATATGAGTGCTTCAACATACACATACATGCAAAATAAAGTAACAAAACTTTATAATATATATAACAATAGTGAACATTTATATGAAATATACATATAAATACATATAAAGATATATATATATATATATATATATATATATATATATATATATATATATATATATATATATATATATATATATATATATGTGTGTGTGTGTGTGTGTGTGTGTGTGTATTTATACACACTTTAATGTTCAAATTAGTCTTAAATTTTACAACCAGCAAGTTTAAATTTTATTTAAAATAATATCAATTTTTCATTAGTGTTATTATAGTCTATTAAAATAAATTTAATAATTTTTATTAATGTTTAAATGTTTGCACACCTTTCAAAAGTTAAAATAACAACTAATTAATCAATAATAATAAGTTAAATAAAATTAAACGCTAACAAATTGATAAAAAATATCAAAGTCATATAAAAACCTCTACCTAATTTTTTTAAAAATAAATAT